>NW_027217519.1:0-12816 GCF_042767895.1 Penaeus vannamei | reverse complement strand
GTTCTCTTTTCCCTTCCTTCCTTCAATCCTCCCAAACACACTCCCTCCCTTCCTCTCACCCTTTCTTCCTCCCTCTCACCGTCTCTCGCTCCCTCCTTTCCTCTCACCCTCTCGCCCTTTCCCTTCCTCACCTCTCTCTCCCTCCCTCTTCCTCCTCACTCCTTTTTTCTTCCTTTCCTCTCAGTCTCCCTCCCTCCTTTCCTCTCACCCTCTCGCCCTTCCTCTCACCCTCTCTCCCTCCCTCCCTTATTTCCTTCTTCTCTCCCTCACACCCTCCTACTCTCCCATTCTCCCTCCCTCCTTCCCTCCCACCAACTCCACCTCCATCTCACCAATCTACTTGCTAACTCACTCACCTCTTCCTCTCCACTCCTCCCTCTCCCTCTCCTCCTTCCCCACCCTTCCCTCCCTCCCCTCCTCCCCACTCCCTCCCTCCCCTCCCCTCCCACTCCTCTCCTCCCCTCCCTCCTTCTCCCTCCCTCCCTCTCCCTCCCTCCCATCCCCCCACCCACCCACCCACCCACCCACCCACCCACCCACGCTCTCCTCCCCTTCTCCCTCCTTCCTCCCCCTCCCCTCCCCTCCCCTCCCACTCCCTCCTTCTCCCACTCCCACCCTCTCCCTCCCCTCCCCTCCCTCACCCTTCCAATCCCTCCCACTCCCTCCTTCTCCCTCCCTCCCTCCCCCAAGACTGAATACCCATTAGCATTCTCCCCGGACGCACCGACTTTAAGCGGGAGTTTATGCACCCTCCCCCCCCATCGGCCGAGGGGGATTTGGAGGAGGGCGGCTAAGAAGGGGGAAGGGTGGCGGAAGGGGAGGAGGGTGAAGGGTGGCCAAGAAGGGGGAAGGGACGGGAAGAAGGGGGAAGGAAGGGGAGGAGGGTGAAGGGTGGCCAAGAAGGGGAAGGGTGGCCAAGGGGGATTTGGAGGAGGGCGGCCGAGAAGGGGGAAGGGACGGGAAGAAGGGGGAAGGGTGGCGGAAGGGTGATGGGAAGGGGAGGAGGGAGAAGGAAGGGTTGAAGGGTGGCCGAGAAGGGGAAGGGTGGCCAAGAAGGGGGAAGGGTGGCGGAAGGGGGTGAAGGAAGGGTGAAGGAAGGGGAGCAAGAGGTGGCGAAGTAGGGTGAAGGGGGTGGCCAAGAAGGGGAAGGGTGGCCGAGGGGGATTTGGAGGAGGGTGAAGAAGAAGGGGAAGGGACGGGAAGAAGGGGGAAGGGTGGCGGAAGGGTGAAGGAAGGGGAGGAGGGTGAAGGAAGGGTTGAAGGGTGGCCGAGAAGGGGGAAGGGACGGGAAGAAGGGTGAAGGGTGGCGGAAGGGTGAAGGAAGGGGATTTGGAGAAGGGTGGCCAAGAAGGGTGAAGGGTGGCCAAGAAGGGGGAAGGGTGGCGGAAGGGTAAAGGAAGGGGACGAGGGTGAAGGGTGGCGAAGTAGGGTGATGGGATGGGAAGAAGGGGCGGAAGGAAGGGAGGCGAAAGTAGGGTGATGGGAAGGGACAGGAAGAAGGGTGAAGGGTGGTGGAAGGGTATAGGGAAAGGAAGAAGGGTGAAGGAAGGGGAGGAGGGTGAAGGGAGGAAGGAAGTAGGGTGATGGAAAAGGAAGAAGGGTGAAGGGCAGAAGGGGACTTCAGTGAAGTGAGGTGAAGGGAAGGGAAGATGGGTGAAAGGAAGGAAAGAAGGGGGAAGAGTGGCGAAGAGGGATGACGGTAAAGGAAGAAGGGTGAAGAGAGGCGTGAAGAGAGGAAGGGAAAGGAAGAAGGGCGGAAGAGAAAAACAGCAACTACAGCAGGCGAACAGAGAGAGAGGGTATGGAAAGAAGACAAATGACTATTAGAGGATGGTTTAAAAGCTGAAGAAAGGGGGTTAAGGGAGAGAAGGACAGGGAGAAGAAGGAGGAGAGGGTTTCAGTGGGTGGAAGGGGGATTGAGAAAGCGGGGGTATGGGTTAAGAAGGAAAAGAAAGAAAGAAAGGAGGGAGGGTGAGAAGGAAGGGGAAGAAAGGGAGAAGGAGTGATCCAGGAAGAGAGAGAGAGAGAGAGGAAGGGATTGAGACGGAGGGAGGAGTTAAGGAAGAGGGAGAAAGAAGAACGAGAAGAGCTAAGAAGAGAAGAGAGAGGTAAGGAAAGAAACGAAAAGATCAAGGAATAAGACAAGGAGATAGAAGAAAAAATAATACGGCGAATAGACAGAGAATCTGAAATAGAAGCGGAAGAGGAAAGTGGACGGAAAGCCAAACAGGAGAAAGGAGGAAGGGGAGGAGGAAGAAGAGGAAGTGAAGAGGAAGGAGAGAGCGAAGGGTTAACACGGAAGGAGTCTTGTTCAAGAAGAGGGAGAGGGGGTGGGAGGGAGAGGGAGGTAAAAGAGGGGGTGGAGGGAGAGGAGGGTGGGGTGGGAGGGACAGGGAGAGGGGTCGGAAGGAGAGGGAGGAGGGAGGAGGGAGGGAAGGGAGAAAGAGGGACCAGGAATCTAAAAGGGAGGGGGGAGGGGAAGAAAAGAGGGACAGGGCATCTAAGGGAGAGAGGAGAGGGAGAGGAGAGAGAGAGAAAGAGAGAGAAAGAGAGAGAGAGAGAGAGAGAGAGAGAGAGAGAGAGAGAGAGAGAGAGAGAGAGAGAGAGAGAGAGAGAGAGAGAGAGAGAGAGAGAGAGAGAGAGAAAGCAGAGAGAGAAAGAGAGAGAGAGAGAGAGAGAGAGAGAGAGAGAGAGAGAGAGAGAGAGAGTGAGAGAGAGAGAGAGAGAGGGAGAGAGAGAGTGAGAGAGAGAGAGAGAGAGAGAGACAGACAGACAGAGAGAGAGAGAGAGAAAGAAAGAAAGAGGAAGAGAAAAAACAAGGTATCTAAGGGAGAGAGAGGAGGAGAGAAGGAGTGGGGGGTGGGGGGTGGGGGGGGGGAGACGAGGTTATCTAATGCAATTCCGATTAGCCACTTATCACATTGTTTTTCCCATCAGGATTCTGTTTACTGTCCGCCTACTTCCTCCCACGCCCCCTCCCCCTCCCTCCCCCTTCCCTTTTCCTCCTCGTCTCCCTTTCCTTCTCCTTCTCCTTCTCCTTCTTGCTGCTTATTTTTACTCTTCTTTTTCTACTTATTTCATTTTTTTTCTACCGGTTGTACATATCGTGATTCTCGATTTACTTATTTCTTCCTCTTTTACACGCTGTAGTTCTTCTTCTTCTTCTTCTTCTTCTTCTTCTTCTTCTTCTTCTTCTTCTTCTTCTTCTTCTTCCTTCTTCTTCTTCCTCCTCCTCCTCCTTCTCTTCCTCCTCCTCCTCCTCTTTCTTTCTTCTTCTTCTTCTTCTTCTTCTTCTTCTTCTTCTTCTTCTTCTTCTTCTTCTTCTTCTTCTTCTTCTTCTTCTTCTTCCTCTTCTTCCTCTCTCCCTCCTTCCTCCTCTTCCTCCTCTTCTTTCCTCCTCTTCTTCCTCCTCTCCTTCCTTCCCTTCCTTCCTTCCTTCCTTCCTTCCTTCCTTCCTTCCTTCCTTCCTCCTACTTCCTTCCTTCCTCCTCTTCTTCTTCTTCTCTTCTCTTCTTCTTCTTCTTCTTCTTCTTCTTCTTCTTCTTCTTCTTCTTCTTCTTCTTCCTCCTCCTCCTTCCTCCTCCTCCTCCTCCTCCTCCTCCTCCTCTCCTCTTCAACGCTATCTGCCATCACCATCTTTATCTTTATCTTCACCTTCTTCCTCTTCTTAAAACGTTATCTCCCTTCTTCTTCTTTCTTCCTCCTCCTCCTCAACGTCTTCCTCTTCCTTCCTTCTCTCTTTCTTCCTCCTCAACGTCTTCCTCTTCCTTCCCTTCTCTTCTTCTCCCTCCTCCCTCCCCATTCCTTCCCTTCCTAATATCTATTACCTCATACTATACCTTCATTACCCTCTTCCTCTTCCAGTGCAACTTGGAAGAGGAAATATTAGGAATGGAAAGGGGGAGGGGGAGAGAAGGAGCAAAAGAAGGGGAGAGAGAGAGAGAGAGAGAGAGAGAGAGAGAGAGAGAGAGAGAGAGAGAGAGAGAGAGAGAGAGAGAGAGAGAGAGAGAGAGAGAGAGAGAGAGAGAGAGAGCACAGGCAAAAAATCTACCAAACCCAGATAAAAGATAAAATAAAAAATAAATAAAAATAAATAAAAATACCCTATCTTGACCTCAATCAAAACTGAAACTCCCATCCCCTCAAAACATATAAAAAATAAATAAATAAATAAATAAATAAATAAATAAACAAATAAACAAACATAAAACACAAAAACAAAAAACAAAATTACAAAACAAAACCAAAAACTTCAACAACCCTACCTAAACCAACCCATCTTGACCTCGATCCCCAGCGACCCGCCCTTCCCCCACCGACCCCTTCCCTTCCCCCGACCCCCTTACCCCCCACCCACCACCCTTCCCCACCACCCCCGGGACCCCTCCACCCCCCGATCCCTCCTTCCCCCCACTGACCAAGACGGTTCTACGCCCTCGACCGCCCCTCGACCCCTTCCCCACCCCCACCCTTCCCCCTTCCCCCCACTGCCCTATAGACGGTTCTCCGCCCCCGACCGCCACGGAGACGCCCCGACGCAACGCCCGAGGAAGCCCCAGCGACGCGCGAGGAGGACCTGTTACGAAAGGCGTCGTGGATGGGGGGGGAGAAGGCGGGGCGGGGGAGGAGGGAGAGAGAGGAGGGAGGGGATGGGAGGGGTGGAGCGGGGGGAGGGAGGAGGGAGGAGGGAGGGGTGGAGCGAGGGAGAAATGGGGGGAGAGGGATGAAAGGGCGGGGCGGGCGGGAGGGAGGAGGGAGGGGAGGATCGGGTGAGAAATGGGGGGAGGAGGGGAGTGGGGTGGCGAGAGAGGAGGGAGGGGAGGGAGCGAAAGGGGGTTGAGAGAGGAGGGAAGAGGGAGGGGAGGGAGGGAGTTTAGGGCAAGGGGGGCGAGAGAGGGAGGGAAGAGGAGGGGAGGGAGGGAGTTTAGGGGGGGCGAGAGAGGAGGGAAGAGGGAGGGGAGGAGGAGGTGTTTAGGGGGCGAGAGAGGAGGGAAGAGTGGAGGGGAGGGGAGGGAGCGAAAGGGGGGCGAGAGAGGAGGGAAGAGGAGGGGAGGGAGGGAGCGAAAGGGGGCGAGAGAGAGGAGGGAAGAGGAGGGGAGGGGAGGGAGCGAAAGGGGGGGAGGGGGGGAGAGAGAGACGAGGAGGGGAGGGGCGAGAGAGGAGGGAGGGGAGGGAGCGAAAGGGGGGCGAGAAAAGAGGGAAGAGGAAGGAAGAGGAAGGGAAGGGAGCGAAAAGGAGGCGGGGGAGAAAGATGGGCGGAGGGGGGCGGGGATGACTCTCTCCCCGCCCCCCTCGCACCGGAAATCCCCAGTAAGTTCTCGTTCTTCTTGGCTGTGATTTAATATCTATCTATCTATCTACTTTTTCACGGGGGGGGGGGGGGTTGCCTGGCTGTGCACGTCGCTTAGGTTGCACAACGCACAGAAATAATAGGCAGGCATACAAATAGATAAATAGATAGAGATAGATAGATAGATACACACACAAACACACGCACGTGCGCGCGCGCGCATACATACGCGCATACATACATACATACATACATACATACATACATACATACATACACACACACAAGTTCGAAAATACGAACAAACAGATTACACAAACAACTGAAACAATGCACAAATAGAAGATACACAAACAATACAAACAAGTAATAAAGAACACAGTCACAATCGAAATAAAAACAGTACAAATCTGAACAAACGAAAAATGAAAAAAGCAAACAACAAAAAGCAAACAAACGATTGAAAAAATAAGCAAACAAACAACGCAAACAAAACAACAAAAATCAAACAAACGAATGAAAAAATAACCAAACATACAACCAACTCAAACTAAACAACAAAAAGCAAACAAAACAACAACAAAAAACAAACGCCATAAAAATGAAAAAAAAAAAAAAAACAAAGAAAAAACAAGCGAAGACGCCCACGGACGCCCACGCCCGCCCGCCAGAAGCACCTCGCGATATCCCATTAATTAACTAAGCTAATCAACTTCCTTCTCGACTTCACAAATCACGCCCACGCCTGCTATTGTGGGCGTGGGCGGCGGGCGGCGCGCTTTCGTGTTTCAATTAAGGTCGGGCTTTCAGGTCCCTCTGCTCTCCTTTTTCTTCTTCTGTCTCTCTATTTCTTTCTTTCTTTATTTCTTTAATTCTCTCTGTCTCTGTCTCTGTCTCTGTCTCTCTTTCTCTTTCTCTCTTTCTCTTTTATTCTCTTTCTCTTTCTCTTTTATTCTCTTTCTCTTTTATTCTCTCATCTCTTTCTTTTTTCCATCTCTCTCTTCACCCACCTATTTCTCCTACTCTCCCTTTCCCTTCCATATCTCTGTTTCCCTCTCCTCCCCTTTCCTTCCCTGCTTCCTACTGTGTTTTCTCTCCCCCCATTTCCTCCCCTTCCACCCCCACCCCCTAAGAATAATCAGGACCCAGACGCATCTCATTATGGGCTTGCACTTCCGTTTGCTCTCTGACCCCTAATTAATGGTTTCTTCGTTGCTCTTCCCCTTCCTCTTCCTCTTCCTCTTCCTCATTCTTGTTCTCTCTCTCTCGCTCTCGCTCTCGCTCTCGCTCTCGCTCTCGCTCTCGCTCTCGCTCGCTCTCGCTCTCTCGCTCTCTCAGGTTCAGTCTGTCTGTCTGTCTGTCTCCTTCTCCCTCTATTTCTCTTTCTCTTTCTCTTTCTTATTATATTTCACTTCCTCATACTCATTTTTTCTCTTTCTCTTTCTCATTCCCATTCTCATTCTCTTTCTGATTCTCATTCAGATTCTCTTTCCCATTCTCTCTCCCGTATCCTTCCCTCCTCATCCTCCCCTCCTTCTCCTCTACCCTTCCCTCCCCCATTTCCTTCCTCTTCTCCCTCACACCCTCCCTCTCCCTTCCTCTTTCCTATCCGTCTCTTTCCTACTTCTTGGTGCGCCTCTCCCTCACCCCCCCTATAATTAATCTAAAAGCATCTCCCCTACCCCCTCCCCCTCCCCCTCCCCCTCGGACCCCTTTTCCCTTCCTGTTTGTGTCGAGTTTACCAACATTTTCTCCTCCTTTTTGCCCTTAGAGCAGTGTCAACCCTCCTCCTCCTCCTCCTCCTCCTCCTCCTCCCTCCCAGCTCCTTCCTCTATCCTCCCCCTACCTTCTTCTGTTTCTTCTTCTCTTCTTCTTCTTCTTCTTCTGTTTCTTCTTTTCTTCTTCTTCTTCTTCTTTTTCTTCTTCTTCTTCTTCTTCCTCCTTCTCCTTCTCCTTCTCCTTCTCCTTCTCCTTCTCCTCCTCCTCCTCCTCCCTCCTCCTCCTCCTCCTCCTCCTCCTCCTCCTCCTCCTCCTCCTCCTCCTCCTCCTCCTCCTCCTCCTCCTCCTCCCTCCTCCTCCTCCCTCCCTCCTCCTCCCCTGCTCCTTCCTCTATTCTTACCCTACCTTCTCCCTCCCGCTCCCTTCCCCTCGCCTCTCCCTCCTCTCTCTTTCCTTTCTCCTCCCTCCCTCTTCCCCTTTCCTCTCTCCTCTCACTCTTTTCCCTTTCTCCTCCCCATCCCTCCCTCCCTCCCCTCTTCCTTTCTCCACCCTCCCCCTGTCCCCTCCCCTTCCTCCTCTCTCTCCCTCCCTGTCTCCCCCTATTTCCTTTCTCCCTCCCCCTCCCCCTTCTTCCTCACTCCCTCCCCTGTCTCCCCCCTCTTTTCCTTCTCTCCTCCTTCCCTTCCTGTCCCCTCTCCCTCCACTCCTCCCTCCCCCGCCTCCCCTCTCTCCCTCCCCCTTTCCCCCTCTTTCCTTCCCTCCTCCCGCTCCTCCCTCCCTCCCTTCCCCTCCCTATTTCCTTTCTTCCTCCCTCCCTCCTGTCCCCTTCTCCCTCCCCGTCTCCCTCCCCCGTCTTCCCCCTCTTTTCCTTTCCCCCTCCCTTTTCTCCCCTCTCCCTCCACTCTCCCTCCCCCCTCTCCCCCCCTCTCTCAGAAACTGCCGTCAACTGTAATCTACGGGCCTCCTCTCCCCGTTTCACTAACCCTTTCGACGTCGTGTGCGTTCTTCTTCTTATCTCCACCTTCCCTTTTATTTTTGTTTAACCTCTTTTTTCTCCTTCTTCTTCTTCTCCTTCACACCCTCTTGAACTCGCTTCCTAATAACCCTTCTGATTTTTTTTTCTTCAATTTCTTTTGATTTTTTTTTTTTCAACAACAAATAAAAAAAGTAAAAAAAAAAAAAGGGACGAGGGGGGGGGGGAGGAAGCCCATACTTAACCTCTCTCCTTCCACTTTAGAAGACCCGCTCTTCATTACGGGCCACGTCGCCTCGATTCTCTCTTTCTCTTTCTCTTTCTCTTTCTCTCTTTCTCTCTCTCTCTCTTTTTCTTCTCTCTCTCTCTGTGCTTTTTTTATTTGTCTTCTCTTCCTCTTCCCCTCTTCATCTCTGTGCTCTCCCTCCCTCTCCTCTCTCTCTCCTCCTCTCTCTCTCTCTCTCTCTCTCTCCTCTCTCTCTCTCTCTCTCTCTCTCTCTCTCTCTCTCTCTGCTTTTTTTTATTTGTTTCTCTTTCTCTTCCTCTTCATCTTGTTTGCTCTCTCTCTCTCTCCTCTCTCTCTCTCTCTTCTGTCTCTCTCTCTCTCTCTCTCTCTCTCTCTCTCTCTCTTCTCCTCTCTCTGTTTCTGTTTCACTTGTTCTTCCTCTTTAAACCTACCTCTAACTGCCTTTATTCATGTTCTCTTTCTCTCTCTCTCTTCATTTTCTTACCTCCCTCTCTCCCCCACATCATTCTCCATTTCTTCTCCTGTCTCCTCTCTATTTTCTTCCCCCATTCCCTACCTCCCACGCCCTCCTTATTTCTTGCTTCATCTCTACTTCCCCTTCCTTCCTTCCCTCCTCCCTCCCTCCTCCTCCCTCTCTTACTTGTCCTCCTTACGTCTTCCCTTGCCCCCTCCCTCCTCCCCCTTCCCCCTTCCTACTCCTCCCTCTCCCTTCCAATCCCTCCCTCCACCTCTCTCTCCTACCCCCTCCCCCCCTTCCTCCCTCCTTCACCCTTGCCCCTTCCTCTTTCCCTTCTTTCCCCCAACTCACTTCTCTTTCTTCTTCCCTTTTCTCCCCCTTCTTCCCTCGCATTTACTTCCTTCTTCTTCCCTCTCCTTATCCCTCTTGGCGCATTTCCCTCGTTTCCCCTCCCTCCTCCTTTTCTCCTCACACCCACCCACTTACCCTCCTCTTCCCTCCCTTCACCTCTCTCTCCCATTCCCTCCACTTCACCTCTTTCCCTGACACTTTCACTGCTCCTTCTGCCCCCCTCCTTTCCTCCCTCCGCCTCCAACTCCGTCGTCTTGTCTTTCCTCACCCCTATCCCTTCCCCCTCCCTCCGCCTCTCACTCACTTCCCTCCCTCTACCTCTCCTTCCTATCATACCCCCACACCCCCATCCTCCCCTCTACCTTTCCTTCTACCTCACAATAACTCTCCTTTCTTCTCCCCCATTCTTCCTTTCTCCCTTCCTTCCACCCACTCTTCCCGCTTCCCATACTCTCCCCATCCATCCTCCCCCTTCCCCCCCCCACCACCTAACTAATCCTCCCTCCCCAACCAATCCTCCCCCTCCCCCCTTACCCCACCACCTCTCTCATACTCCCCCTAACCCATCTTCTCCCCCCTCCCTCCGTCCCTCCCCCACTCCACCCATCCTCCACTTCCCCTCCCCTCCCCCCGCGGGCATTCCTCATTACCGCGACCCCCTCCCTCACTCATTTCACTCGCCCCTTCTTTCGTTACTAATAAGAACAAAGCGACATCCTCCTCCTCCTCCTCTTCTCCTTCTCCTTCTCCTTCTCCTTCTCCTTCTCCTTCTCCTCCTCCTTCTCCTTCTCCTTCTCCTCCTCCTTCTCCTTCTCCATCTCCATCTCCATCTCCATCTCCATCTCCATCTCCATCTCCTTCTCCTTCTTCTTCTTCTTCTTCTTCTTCTTCTTCCTCTTCTTCTCCCTTTCCTTCTTCTTCTTCTTCTCCCTTTCCTTCTCCTTCTCCTCCTCTCTCCTTCTCCTTCTCCTTCTTCTTCTTCTTCCTCTTCTTCTTCCTCTTCTTCTTCCTCTTCTCTCTCTCTCTCTTCTTCTTCTTCCTCTTCTTCCTCTTCTTCTTCCTCTTCTTCTTCTCCTCTTCCTCTTCCTCCTCTTTCTTCCTCCTCTTCTCCTCCTTCTTCTTCCTCCTCTTCTTCCTCCTCTCTTCTTCCTCCTCTTCTTCCTCCTCTCTCTTCCTCCTCTTTCTTCCTCCTCTTCTTCCTCTTCTTCTTCCTCCTCTTCTTCTTCCTCTTCTTCCTCCTCTTCTTCCTTCCTCCTCCTCCTCCTTTTTCCTCTTCCTCTTCCTCTTCCTTCTTCTTCCTTCTTCTTCCTCTTCTTCTATTTCTTCTTCTTCTTCCCTTCTTCTTCTTCTTCTTCTTCTTCTTCTTCTTCTTCTTCTTCTTCTTCTTCTTCTTCTTCTTCTTCTTCTTCTTCTTCTTCTTCCTCTTCCTCCTCCTCCTCCTCCTCCTCCTCCTCCTCCTCCTCCTCCTCCTCCTCCTCCTCTTCCTCCTCCTCCTCAACAATGCCCGCCTCTCCGCTCTCGCTCCCTCGGTCGGTCTGTCGGTTTGTCTGTCGGTCGGTCGCTCCCTCGCCCCGTTTGTCTGTCGGTTTGTCGGTCGGTCGGTTAGTTTATCTACTGTCTCTTTGACTGGCTGTCTGATCGTTTGTTTGTATGCTTATGTGTGTGTGTGTGTCTGTTTGTCTGTCTTTCTGTCAGTATGTTTGTCTGTCTGGCTGACTGACTGACTCACTGTTAGTTTGTCTGTCTGTTAATTTGTTTGTCCCTTCTATCCCATTCCTTTCCCCCCTCCCTCCCCCCACCGCCGCTCCCCCCCCCCTCCCCCGCCGCTCCTCCCCCACCCCCCCATTCCTTCTCAACAGGTAGTGCGACCAAGGCAGCCCCCATCGCCTCCTTTCCTCCGCTCTCCTCCGTTTTCTTCTCCTTCTTTTCTTCCCTCCTCCTTCTCCTTCTCTTCTCTTCTTCCTCCGTCTTCTTCTCCTTCTTTTTCCCCCTCTCTCTCTTCTCCTTCTCTTTTCTCCCCCTCTCCCCTCCTCCTCCCTCCTCCTCCTCCTCCTCTTCCTCCTTTTCCTCCTCCCCTCCTCCTCCCTCCTCCTCCCCCTCCTCCCTCCTCCTCCCCTTCCTTTCCCTTCTCCTTCCTTTAATTCTCCTCCTTCTCCTTCTCCCCTTTTACCTCCGTTCCTTTCCCCACCACCCCTCCTCCCCATCCCTTCCCTCCCTCCCCCTCCCTCCCCCCCTTCCCCTCCCTCTCCCTCCCCTCCACCCCTTCCCCTCCCTCTTCCCCCCCTCCTCCCCTTCCCCTCCCTCCCCCTACCCAGGTGTCACCCCCGGCGGCGTTCCCCTTAATGAGCCTCCCTCGCCTTCCCCCACCTGGAGACACCGCGCTCGCCGCCGCGCCGCTCCTCCGGGGAATCCCACGCGCGGCCGAGGCAATAAGGACAGCTGGCAACAACAACAACAAGGACAACAACAACAACAATGACAACGGTGGCAACAATAACAACAACAACAACGACAATGACAACGGTGGCAACAATAACAACAACAACAACGACAATGACAACAACAGCAAAAATGTCAACAACAACAATGACACAAACAGTAAAAATGACAACAGCAGCAAAAATGACAACAACAACAATGACAAAAACCGTAAAATTGACAACAACAACAACAACAATGAAAATGACAACAACAACAACGACAAAAGCAAAAATGACAACAACAACAATAACAATGAAAATGACAACAACAGCAATGACAACAACTACAGCAAGCATCGGATAACAACGACGAAAACAAATGACAACGACATTTTAAATCACAACCATCACAACAGGTAATCACCATCATCATCATTACCATTATCATAACAATTACTATAAAATCTATATAAGAATAAGATAAGAATAGTGATAGATTTGCCCCTATCTCTTCGCACTCTCCCTCTCACTTAAACACTCACACTCACCCTCTCTTCCTCTCCCCTTCCCTCTCCCTTCCTTGCATTCACATCCCTTTCCTTCCTGTTCTTTCCTTCTCTCCCCTCTCATTTCCCTCTCATTCTCCGCCTCGTTATCTTCCCTTTCTCTCCTCCTCCTTCCCTGTACTGTCCTTCCTTTCTTCCTCCATCCTTCACTCCCTTTTCCTTATCTCTCACTTCCTCAGGAAGATGGCAAGGGTAAAAGAGGAAGGAAGGAGGGAGAGGGACGGAGGAGAGAAGAATAAGAAAGGAGGAGAATTAGGGGAGAAGAAGGAGAAAGTTGAAGAGAAAAAGGGGAAGTAGGGGATAGAGAGATGGGAGAAGCGATAGAGGAGGAGGAGAAAGGGAAGAGATGGAAGGAAGAGGGGAGAGAGGGTGGATGAGAGAAGAAATAAGGCACAAGGAGTGAATGAACAGAAATACGAAAGAGGTGAGAGAGAGGGGGGGAGAATGAGAGAAGGAAAAAGAGGAGAGAATCAACAGAAAGAGGGGAGAGGAGAGAGATAGAGGATGACAGAAGGAATAAGAAATGAAAGAGAATCAACAGAAAGAGAGAAGAGAGAGAGAGAGAGAGAGAGAGAGAGAGAGAGAGAGAGAGAGAGAGAGAGAGAGAGAGAGAGAGAGAGAGAGAGAGAGAGAGAGAGAAAGAGAGAGAAAAGAGAGAAAGAAAGGAGAGAGAGAGAGAAAGAGAAAAGAGAGAAAAGTAAGAAGAGGAGGAAGAAGGAGAGGGAAAGGGGAAAAAAAAAAAAAAAGAATCAACAAAAAAGAAGAGGAAAGAGAGAGAGAAGGAAGAAGGAAA
>NW_027217518.1:0-2500 GCF_042767895.1 Penaeus vannamei | reverse complement strand
TATATATATGTATATATATACATATATATATATATATATATATATATATATATATATGCACACATACACACACACACACACACACATATATATATATAGAGAGAAAAAAAACAGACAGACAGACAGACTGAGAGATAGGTACATACATAGATACATATATACATACATAAATACTTACATACGTACGTACATTCATGCATACATATATATGTACACACACACACACACACACACACATCTATATATATATATATATATATATATATATATATATATATATATATATATATATACTTATATATATGTATATGTATATATATATATATATATATATATATATATATATATATATATACGTATATATAAGTATATGTATATATATATATACATACACACGCATATATGTATATATACATATATATACACATACACACATACACACACACACACACACACACACACACACACACACACACACACACACACACACACACACACACACACACATATATATATATATATATATATATATATATATACATATACAAATATTTCAAAAGATATTCTGTCCTAGCAAAATCGTGAAAATACAAGCCAAAGCTTACTAATCAACATTAACCATTCACACAAGAAATCCCACTAAATAACTAAATGTCACGTGTGTAATGCCTCTATACAGCATATTAATATTGTATATTACCTCAACGAACGTCGGTTTTCAGACATAAAAGAAAACTTACGAGATAGCACATGGACTGTAGTATGAAAGATGACGTCAGAGCGATAGAGGCGCCGGCAGTTAACCTATGGAGGAAAGCTTCATTCTGATGTTTATGAAGCACTTGAGTACCGGAGCTTCGGAACGGTGAAAAGTGATCGACGATATGGTGATTATATCGTGTTGATTCTCGTAAACTTGTTGATTTTGGGGTTTATCTCGTTGGGAAGTTTGGTTGTGATGTTTTTTATTATTATTATTGCTTTTGTTGTTGATGTTTATGGTTGTTTCTTTATTTGCGTGTGTGTTTGTCTCGCAGTGTGTATATGCCGGTTCTTTTAGACTTATGAATTTAAGGTGTGTGTCTTTACCGTCGTCTGTATGCGTTTTACACGTATATGTAAGTGAGAAGGTATTATTAGATATATATTAAGAAGCCGGGGCCTGCAAGTGAAGGCGCTATTAACTAAGGTTTATATAAGTACATATAGACCTTGCTACTATCGACGCATCTCGGACCTAGCTGCTGCTACTCTAGGCGGCTTCGGGAATCTTGACCAATTGCAATCCGTAAATGTTTATCAGCTGAGTCGTTTGTAAACACAACGCTGTGTCCAGCCGGTGGCATAATTCTTTAAAAATGTTTTAGACTTAGTAACGCAGAATAGATATTCACTATTCTTGAAAAAATCATAATAATAAGTAAAAGAAAATAAAAGGTATACAGAATGCATGAATATCGTAAATTTAGGAATGAATTGTTGTCTCCTCGAAAAGATGGTCAACGTTACAAGAGTAATTTTGACTTTGATTTTCATAATCATCAGTTTACAAATAAAACTCATAAAAGGTTTTAAATGCTTAACTACCTCTCTATATGAAGTAATCTCTTTCTCTGAATTATCATGATGCCCACTCACCCAAGAACGACGAGGCTAATAATCAATGTAATCATATTAACGGTGTACTAAACAGTAGTACTAATAAAGGCACAAGTATAGACATCATATCCTAATTGAAGAAAGTACCTATCTAGTTTAGAGAAGCACGTTGTTTACAAATACAACACTTGGGCTGGAGTGGGATTCACTATTTTTCGAAAGCAACTCAGTTATTCTGGAAAATTACACTTACTGACATATTCAAGTTAGGATTGGTTCATGACCATCCGATATCCACTTTAAATGAGCATTACACAAAATGAGAAGTTGAAGTAAACATTCAACGGATGAAAAAAAAAATCATTTATGTTTCGCCGTAACTCACTAGGGATGCTACCTTCGGCCTTACTCTTGACTTGACAAAAAGTCTTTTTATGATTTGAAGATTCGAATCTATCTTACTTACCCTATATAAAAAAGTATGGTATTAAGCGGATGTTCGGAACGAAATTCGAAACATGTTTCACATGAGTTTTGACCGTGACTGTACCAAAATGGCGGGTCCCTGTGTAAGAGCGTTCGGCCGTAAGCTAAGGCGCCTTAAGGAGACATGGCGACGTTGCGAATCCATGATGCCATATCTTTAATCAAATCCATTTGTATTTTCAACCTTTTTCGTACCCAGGCTATCAGATTACGGAAGCACTCCAAGAATGTAAACAGGCGCGTCTTCGAGACACTTATATCTCTAAATTTTATTTCCTTTGCAATAACACTGATTTCCCTTATCATGATTTTATTGCTAGAATTATTCACCAAATCTCTTCTTCATTCTGATAACACTTCATACATTGAATATTCATATACAATATCTCTATTACTTTATACACCATTTATTTTT
>NW_027217517.1:0-12808 GCF_042767895.1 Penaeus vannamei | reverse complement strand
GCACAACTTTCTCCTTCCTCAGAGCATAAATATCCTTCACTTATCTAACCCCCTTACCTAAACCACCATAACCTTTTCCCTCATCATAAACCTTTCAACACTACTCTAGATAGTTGACACAAGCAACTATACCTGACATCCCCTTTACAAAACCTTCCAAAGAGCTATATGCCCTTTAGATGCTAGCCATTTACTTTAACCTTAACCATTGGGGGTTGAGTGATAACCGGGGGGGTGTTTAGAAGGTTAGAGTTGTCCGGAGCCCGAAGGGGTATCAGCATCAGTGATGGGGCCGTGGTAAAAGGGGGAGGGTGGAAAAACCATCAAAATAAATTCAGATAGGCTATTTGATGAAAAAAGTTAATGCTGCTGGAAAGGGAAAGGGGATTGCATTACTGGCCTTTTAAACGGGGGAAATGGTTAATGGTTAAAATAAAGGGCAGACATTTAAGGTCATATAGCAATATAGGAAGATATAAAAAAGGTGGATGTAATAAACAATAAACAAAAAAAAAAGGGAAAGTAAAATTTAAAAAAAAAAAAGGGTGGGGGTAACAAAAATAATCTGTGTTCATTTCCCTATATACATGTTTCACATCGCCTTTAATTTTTTTCGTCTTTAGGGGTCTGGTGTGAAAATTGGCTTTTAACCCCATAGAACTATCGCTTTTTAAAAATTCGGAATAACTATTACATTCTGCCAAAAGGATTTGCAATTTTTTCATGTGGCTCGGGCAAACCTCACGGCAATTTTATGCCCAAAATTAACATGTGGCTCATTTTGTAGAAAAAAAAAAGATCTACAACTTGTTGAGAGTTTTCCAAATTTTTCCTGTACTTGTAAAAGTGGTCAGCGTAAAAAAATTTTTTCCTCTTTTTTCTTAAGTTCCCTTTTCATTTTTTTTTTGAAGTTGAAATCCAAACCCTTCGAACAAGTTGTAGCTATGGGGTAGTTCTGTGAAAAAATCAAATAAAATTGAATGTCATAGTTTTTTGAAGGCTGAGAGAGCCCCCCCCCCCGCTGCATTTTTAATTTTTTTTTTTTTTTAGAATTGTTTTTTTTGACAATTCAAAAAAATGTTTGGGGGATTTCAAAAAAAAAAAAACGACCACAGGCAATGGGGGGGCCCCAAAAAAAAGGTGAGTCATCAAAATCATCAAAAAAAACAGCTATTAAGGTATTTGTAGAGTTGGGGGGGGTAGAAGGATGGGGCATGGAAGAGGGGGAGTATTACAGAACAGAATAAGGCTATAAGGAGTACCTAGGGAGGATGGGTTGATTGATGAAGAAGGGTTTTGGGGGTAGAGGTAATGAAGTTGAGAGAGGAGGAGATTAGTCCGATTTGGGGGTGGATAATGTACTAGTAGGCATTGAGGGGGGATTATTGCAGCTTCACAGTCGTGGTAAAAGGAGAGCCTGGGGGTCAGGGCCGGGAGTTTGAATTGGGGCTATTTGATGTAGGGGCAACCCATTGCCCCTAAGAAGTTACTTTTTCATTTACTGGCCATGGGAAGCCTTGCCTGTTGAGGAAAAAAACAGTCCACCCCTCGGGGTCCCCTTTGGGGGGTGGGGGCTAGACAACAAAAACGGGGAATACAGTGCCTAGGGTTTCCCCTCAGGCCCAAACTGGCACAGTCCTCCTTTCATATGGCTCTTACATCTATGAAGTCCATAGTAAAAGGGGGAAAAAGGGATGTTAAAAAAAGAGCATGGGGGAGAAAAGACCATGCAAAATTATTGAGTAAAGGGCTGGGGCCCCAAAGGTAGGGAGTCTCAAAGGGATGCCTCAGTTTATATCCTTAGGTAATAAAATTTCAGGAAAAATTTGATGGACTTTATATCAAACTAAAAAATTTTTTTTTAAATACACTCAAAGGAGAATGGAAACATTTCTCAAGAAGGTATTTTATTAATCAAAGAGCCCAACCCATGTCATCACCCGACTCTTCCTCTGGCTCTTCAACCTTCTCTGGCTTCTTTCTTCAGCTGTTTCTGCAGCAGGAGCAGCACCACCTGGCAGGGGCCCCCCACCCCACCAGCAGGCATGGATCCAAATTTCTCCATACCTAAAACCATTTCAAGGGTTTTATAATAATAGTCACAGTCACATCCACAATAATAATAGCCATAGCCATAGTTACAGTCACATCCAAAAATAATAGCCATAGCCATAGTTTCAGTCCCTCCACACCAAAAATAGCCATAGCCATAGTCACATTCCCAAAAATAATAACCATAGTCACAGTCATTCACAACAATAATAACCATAGTTTTTTTAAAAAAAAATTTTACAACAATAATAACCATAGTCACTTTCACAACAATAAAATAAAAAAACCCCCCATAATCATATCCACAACAATAATAGTCATAACATTTTTAAATATCAATAATAATTCAATAATAAAATTAAAAATTTTAAAAAAAAAAAAATGATTAAAAAAATACCTGAAATACATGAATCAGTTTAAAATATTGAAGATGCAAATAACTCCTGTACACACCTTGGCAATTACATTTTTGAGGTCCTTCCTTAAAGTTCAATACAACTTTCTTGGCCTCATCACTCAAATCAACACCTACTGATCGGATCTTCCAATACCCTTGGCTGAGGCAGTTTTGCCCCAAAGGGCAGCAAGACAGTAAGCAGCAAAAAGCATTCTGGAAATTAAAATTTACGATTATTAGACAGCAGTACCAAATTCTTTCACTGGACAAAAATTTTCTTTCAAATGTCCTTTGGTTCACTAACACTGTCATGATGAATGAGGTATCATATTCCCAAATTTTCTGCTAAGGGGAAATTTCAAATACAATGGCACAAGATTTAGGTATTGCTATAGAGTTTTTTTTTAATTTAAATTTTTACAAAACCTATATATAATTTCTTAATAACTTCCAAATGATATGGCACTTGGAATTTAAATCATGGACAAGTTTTATAACAAAAATTCAAAAACCAATCATAATTAACAAATTTCGTTTTGGGGAAACCCCTTTAAAATAGGTTATTTTGTGGAAATATAGACTGTTCAGTATAACATTATGACAGGGTTACCATGATACTTGGGAAAAATTGGCAAACCCATCTCAAAATTCCATAGAATAATGAGGGGACTGTGTGAAAGAAATAGAGTGGGAAGAAATAGTTTAAGCTGCAGCAGCCTTATAGTCACCGCTAAATGCGAAAAATATAAGTGTGGGCGCCACGCAAATTAAAGTCCTGAAACTTGTTTACCTTGCCAGGAATAATAAACGCTGCGCTAACTCATTACTGCAATGTTAAAACTAGTTTGTGTGTTATACCCTTGTCAAAAAGATAAAATTATCAGTGTCTGCTGTTACACATTTATGCTTTAAAGTCTTTTATTAGTGTTATTATACTTCATTTTTTATTTTAAAATTTATCTATACCCCTGTTTAGAATCATTCATTAGTGTTTCACTCTTTCTTTCGCCAGACACAGGTTGACACCCCAACCCACTCTTTTTAAGGTAGAAATGTGGTGTTTTCAGTGTTGTACTGATTCGGGGTTATTTTAAGACTTATACATTCAACAAAGAATATTTAGATTTAAGTAACCATCCCAGTTGAATATCTGCCCCATCGGGGCTCCAAATACTTTGTTTAAAAATAAAAGAACCAGAGGGTACAAAGAAGCAACTAAGGTTTGTCATTTGTGGTTTTAAAAGGTATTTGGATTATTATCTTGTCATACATCCCGAGGAAGAAAATGTGTCCCAGGGGTGTTGGGGCAGACCCCCCATCAACCTTTCCCCCTTGGGCACACCTAGTCACGGCAACTCAAACTGATATATTAGGCTGGTTAGTACAAGTTAAGACACCAACACACAAAAGAGGGAGATGGACACTGCAATTTTATGAGGAAGTAGAGGGGAAAAAACAGCCTGCGCCTGTTTACCTTTTGAAGAAAAAAATGACCAATAAACACATTACTGCAATGCACAACATTTTTCCCAGCCAAATTTAGTCAGGCAACAATAGAAAGGCCATATAATAAAATACAAACTTTGTCTGAGGATAAATGAAACACCCTAAAGAAACAAGTAACTCGAATGCGTACAAACCTGATATCTGTTATACAAATTTTTTCCAAATAAAAATGTTACCATTAAAAAAAAAAACGAACACAGAATATCAAATTAACCCACCCTCTGCTTTTTCCACATGTCAATTTTTTTTAAATTATTAAACGATCTACACTCTACCGTCATTTACAGACGAGATGCGGGGAGGAACAATTAAATTTTTTATTCCCCCCGGGACACATTTTTAAAATGCTTGGCAAAGTCCCGGGGAAGTGAAATTGATCTAACTTTTCTATTATCATTTTGGGGGTTTTGTCGCCCTCATGAATATATATTAAAAATTGTCAGCTGTTGTTGCATTTGGGGCATTTAAGGGCTACATATATGAGGTCATGCGACCAGCATACCCCCACAATTCCCAGTACCCACCATAAAAAATATTTTTGAAAAACCCTTTATCCACTATGATAAAAGATACACAATTTTTTAAATTTTCAAAACAAATAAAAATAAATAAAACACTGAAAAAATATTTTTAAATTACATACCCAATTGCCCAAAAATTGCATTTCCCATCCTCAAGATTACTAAAATTTGTAATGAACATTGTTTTTAAATGGGGGGAATTAAGGAAAAGAGGCAGTAATGTTTTAAATGAACTACGTTATATAAGGGTTTAAAATCATAAAAATTACTTTAAAAAAGAACAATACTTGAAATGCATAAGCAAAAAAAGGAAAAAAAGAAATGTTAGTAGAAATGAAAATAATGGATTAAAATATTAGTAAGGGCAATGCTTCCATGTTGGTTGAAAGTAGTGCATATTCAGTCATTACTCCTTTTGTCTTATATTTGTAAAAAATTACGTCTTTGGATTGCCAAAGCCTACGAGTTACACAAGATTTTTTTAATTTTTCGAGTATTTTTAAAAATATTTTCAAAAATCTCGGGGCGCCACCAAAATATGTTCCATCCCACTCTATAAGATGGCGGTGTTTTTCTATCTACTCGGTCATCTCTGTAAATCACCCAGACAAAGAACTCTGGCTGTGGAAGGCTCATTGGACTTAGGCTGTCGTGTTGCGTAGCTCCCCCCCCCATTAAAAATTGCCTCTGCATTTTTAGATTACTTCTATTTTTCCACTATAATATGGCAGTGTCCTTTTTCCTCTATATACGGCCGCCATCTTAAACCCTCTACCCATATCTTTACCCAAAAAAGTTTTTAAAAGATATGATAGTTTCTACAGTAATGAAATGGGTAAAAATCCATAAAAAAAAATAAAAATGAACTTCAAATATACAACTTTTTTTTTGTTTGCTTTTTGATTTTTTTTTTTCGTGCAGTTGTTTCCCGATAAATCTTTGGAAACCCTGTGAAAATGCGCAGAGATCATTATAGGGGGTTTTAAAAAAATTTGATACTTTCATACAAATTTTTGAAAATGGAAAACAATAAAAAATGACATTTCCTTTGAAATTTTTTGTATAACATTTTTTTACAGAGGTCGGCAATTTGTGGAGGAATTTCGGTCGATGCCCTCATTGGTAGCCCTTAAATGCCCCAAATGCAACAAACCCCCCCCAAAATATAATTTGAAAAGTTAGATGCAATTTCACTTGGGTACTTTGAAAAATATTAAATATGCCCCCGGAGAAAAAAAGATTTTTTTGTTCCTCCACGGCCCATCTCGTCTGTAGAGTAACGGATGAGATATATTGTTTAATAATTTAAAAAAAAATTTGACATCGTGCGAAAAAGCGGAAGGGTAATTTAAATTTTATATTGTGTTCGTTTTTTTGTTAGCATAATTTATATTTGTTTAAAATTTTGTATCGAATATCAGGTTTGTACTCATTGCAAAAATCGCTTTTTTACTAGAGCGGTGTTTTAAATTTTTGGGCAAAATTTGCTTTTTATTATTATTATTATCGGGCCTTTCTATTGTTGCCATGACAAATTTTGGCTCGTTTTCATATAAATTTAAATTTTTTTTTTAGATGTTTAAATGGTATTTCTCCCCACCTCCCCCTTTGGAAAAAGGCTATGCAAAGGGCCACCCCCCCTTTGGGAGGGGGGGGACCCCCCATTTTGGAATTTTTGAGTCGTTGGGGCTTCAACAAAAAATTTTTTTTTTTGGGGAAAATATGCAATTTAAAAACTATTCAATGATCTCTTAGAATTCATTTGTTCATTCACAATTTTTTTCATGACAATTCATAATTCTCTGACAAGGAATAACTGGGAAACACATAGGGGGGGATTAGGGGGACTTCCCCCCATGGGGGAACCCCCATAAATTTGGTAAAAAAAGTGCAGAATAGCAAAATACATAAAATATCCAAAAATCAAGAAAATTATTATTATTTTTTATTAATTTATCTATTTATTTTTTTATTTATCAATATGCCCCCCTCCCCCCCTTTAAATTCCCCCCCCCCAAAAGGGCAGGGCTCATCTTTCCCATTATCCTGGTAGAGGTTAAAGACACCAATGTGTGTAGATATACAAAGGGACACAGCCATCTCAAAGGGAAAAATAGTGGATAGAACATAGTTGAAGTTAGCATCTCATAGTCACCGCTAAATGACAAAAAATGTAACACGTGCTGCCTTACAAATTCTAATTCTCACTTTTTCCTTTCCCAAGAAAAACACTGGCCCTTAAACCTTTTTTTGTTGCCAAACTACCGGTGTTACTACTGCTTGTAAAAACTAATTTGGCTAATTATGTGTCTGCTGTTCCCTTTACGCCTTTAAAGTCTTTTACCTAATGTTTTTTACATCATTTGCATATTTTGCTATTTATCTATAAGTTCATATAGAAATGAGTGCATTGAGTCACATTTTCGGGTCATGCTGCCAGGTGTCACACAGCGTGCGCTCATTTAAAAGGGAAAAAACCGGGGAGAAATGTGGGGGGGGTCGCATCTACATGAAATATATTATAAAATCCATTCTTGCATTTGGGGCATTTAAGGGCTACCGATAGAGGGCATGCACGGTATATTCCTCACAATTTTAGAACCTACCGTAAAAATATGGTTGAAAACACTATTTATCCACTATGATAAAAGTACACTATTTTTTTTAAATTTTCTTTTAAAACACCTATAAATATAAAACAAACATTGAAACAAAAACTTTAACTTACCACATGTCCCCCGCACACAAAAACTGCTAGGTCCTTACCGTCAAAAGCTTAGGGAAAATGTTCATGTAATAACATTTTTTTCCCACATGGGAGGCAAAAAGGTAAAGAGGCAGTAACATTGTTACATTGTTAACAGTGAATCTAATTAGATAACAAAATTTTAAATCATAAAATATATACATTACAAAAAACAATATTGAAAGTATAAGCATAAAAAAGGAAAGAGGAAATGTTAGTAGAAATAGTATTATATAATGGATCAAAATATTAGTAATCGGTAATGCTTCCACGTTGGTTTTAAAGTAATGAAAAGAAAATTGACTTTATAGAAAATGCAGGTATAGAAAATGGAAAACAGAAAGCTAGACACGTATAGAAAACAAAGTTTATAGAAAATGGAGACAAAAAAACGACTGCCCCAGAAGATCGATTTGGACAGTCCCTGCGGGGGAAAGGCTAACCCTTTTTCCCTTTTTTCCGGTGCATTTTAAAATTACTTATATCCTACTCTATTTCTTCCGCTCTATAAGATGGCGGTGTCCTTTTTCCCTTTCTACACAGTCGCGGTCTTCAACCTCTACCGACTTTAGTAACCATCTAATTTTATTTTTTGGGCCCATCAAGGGCTCCAAATGATAAAAAAGGTGATTAAAAAGGAAGCAATCCCGACGGCACAAAAAAGTAATGAAAGTTTACGTTTCCTGATATAAGGGTGTTTTGGTTAAAAGGGAACCCTCCCTGGAAATGGCCATTTTCCCCACTCTATACATAAAAAAAATTTTGGGTTTGAGATAACCCTTGATTCTTTTTTCATGTTATAGAGTATAGAATTTCCTCCGTTATATATATAAATTTTAACCTTTTCTCCCCCCTCGGGGGGGGGAAAACCCCCAAAAAATCGAACAATATTTTTTTTTTTTTTTTTTTTATGCCCTTTTGGGACATCCCAACTATCACAGCTCTTTACAGAATATTCCCCCAAAATACTAGTGTTAGATCAACTCTAGCCTATAGCCATGTAAAAGGCCGAATTTTGAATTTCCTTTTTTTTTTTTAGCGGGGCACTGACATAGAAACTATTTTTGATTTTTTTCAGCATTAAAATATTTTATTTTGATTAAGGCAAAAATTCAAAAATCGGCCTTTTACATGCCTTGGGGCGCCGAGGCTCTAGTGAAAGCAACAAACTGCATTTGGATCGCATGAAAATTACGTGAGTTGGGATGTACCAAAGATTCATAAAAAAATGACGGAGCTACGGCGTTTTGTATTTGGCCCCTTGCCAAAGTTCGTTATCTCTGTTATTTTTCTCTGAATCTAATGATATTATATATAAAAAAAATGGATGCTTATTTAGTGTACTTTGCAATGCAATGATTACCAAGTCAATAGGAATTTTCATGTTCAATAGGAATGCTGTTCTGTAAAGGTATGTAATTTTTTTTTTTTCGTTGTTCATAAAAGTTGATATTTTCGTGTGAAAAGCTTAATAAATGCATTTTACAACTAATCTAAACCAGATAAAACATTTTTTTCCATTATTTTTTTTTTTTATTTATTATTATTTATTTTATTTTGAAGAAATGGGGAACTGTGGATGTCAACATTAGTACAAAATCATTCTAATCATAAAGTCCTGGCATGAATACAACATGGTGGTTCATTTTGAAATTTAAAAGCATATGAATTTAGTACATTGAATTTGAGAACTTACGAAAGTCGTTGAATATTTCCCATGCCTCACACAGGGGGGGGGATGGTCATGGGTGTTTATAATTTTAGAGGATCATATGTACATGAAGACGCACATAAATTTAAAAAAGATTAATCATCATAAATTTAGTAGGCCTACATTGACTTTCATATCTAAATAATAAAATTATTAGTTATCCCTCTCATACCATTTTTTGATAATTGTCAATATTAACAGATTGCAAAGGAGAACAAGTGTATAGTTTATGATTACCAAATTTGCACCCATTATCTTTACTAAGAATGCATAAAATCATGCAGACCCCTTTAGGTGTTGTGGGATATTTGCCAATTTATGGTGCCTAAGACTTACGGTAACGTCTAAACATTCTTTTTTATGGGGAACTCACAAAACGGATGCGATAGCTTTTAAACATAGACAAAGACATGCATACAACCGAGCTAAAAATTTCCCATATAGTTTTTATTTCAGAGCAGGTATTATTTTGAGTACTATCATCTTCAACATGAAATAATCTTTCTCCTTTATACACCCAAAAAGTTTAAAAATCTGACTTTTTGGTAACATTCGTATTGAATTGGTCTTTCCGGTAACTACCAATTTAAAATCAATTAAATTTGGGCCCCCCTGTGTGTGTACCGCCCGTTGGGGAAATGTAAGGGAAATATTTCAATCCTTCCTTATAAGGCCATTTTAAAATTATTGTGAAATTGATATACGTATATATTCCCCGAAACTAATACATATTACCAGGGAGTCTCATCAAAGTATATTTCGTGGTAAAGGAAAAAATATCCCTTTTTTTTAAAGATATATTTCACAAAATTGTCAAAAATAAAAGTATAAAATTTTTTTCCGGGTTATTGGTAAAAAAGTGTTCTTTGAACATTAAACAACTCATACCCATCGCAATGTCAAATTAAATGCCTTATGCACGATTGCCGCAAGAAAAAGTCCACATAGGTGTACCTGGGCGCTCATTAGCACGACCTTCGGGGTGCTGAGGGACCCCGCACGCTGGCTGCAAAACAAGGCCATAGCAGGGGCTTTAAAACTCGTTTGGTGTTTCCTTTAAACCCTGTACCTACACTATCCTTTCTAACTCAATTTAACCCCCCTTCCCCCCCCCCTCTCAGGGACGGTCCCCCCAATATTTTCGGGGTGAATGCAGCTCTATCTTGCCGTACATACCCGGGGGAAAATCCCAGGGTTTTCCCTTTCCCCCCGACAATGCCCCAAAAGGGGATGCCAAACTCCTTAACTTGTTTTATATATTAAATTGGTTTATTGATTAAACATTTAGGGGGTTTGGGGCCGGGGGGAATTCTCGAGAGTTTTTTTATATTCCTTTGGGGCATCTGCCCATAGAATTTGAAAGATGGGGACCCAAATCGTAAAGTTTCATTAGCCAATTTTAAGCATTTTTTTTGGGGGTGTTAGTTTTTTGCCTTTTTTGGGGGGGCAATATGCATAACAGGGTAGGGGCTTACTTTTAACTAATTTTTGGGTATTTATCTGCATAAACCACTGATTTCAACGATTCTTGATGTTTCTTTTTAAATGTTTTTGGGGGATCTAAGTACCACTTCCGTCGACAATCTTAATTTGTTAGTCCCGTTAGTAGGGAGGGCATGAAGTATATCAGGGAAATTATGGGGAAAAAAAGGCTTAGAACCAAAAAAAAAAAAAAAACTCCCCAAAAATGGCTAAAAATCAGCAAATGAAACTCGGATATATCTGCCATCTTTAAAAGTTATGCACCGATAAACCCAAAAATTAAAAAATACAACGTATCTTTCAAGAATTAGGGGTTTTAAATTTTTTTTTTTTACTGGGGGGGGAGCCCCAACAAATTTTCAACCTCCGATAAGGACGGATTTCTTAACTTCCCCCCCCAATCTCTCGGGATTGGGGAGAGAATCATTAATTCCTCTACAATAAATTTAAACTGGGGAAATTTTTTACTTCCTACGCCTCTCCCATATCAACGATTTTGGTATCGTTGGATTCCCTCTGTCCACATTGCAAAATATAGTTTTTTTTTGGGAAAACCCCCCCTTAGGACAAATTGGCCCCATAGCAGGGGAGGGCAAAGAAGGTTCCAAAAAATCGGGGGTTTAATAACACTTATAACATAACCCCAAACCCCCCCGGGTTTCATTTCCTTGGCAGGGGTTTGGGACACCCCCCCCAGGGGTCGAGGGGGGCGCGCCCCGCAATGGAAAACATGTGAATAACCATGGTTATTTTCTTCACGGGTATTATTGGTTGGTTCCCAAAGGGAAAAAGCAGGGGTTTAATAACACTTATAACAACCCCAAACCCACGCCGAGTTTTGTTTCCTTGGAGGGGTTTGGGGGCGGACCCCTCCAGGGGGACAGGGGGCCCCAAAGGAAATCATGTGAATAACCATGGTTATTTTCACTGTGGGTTATATTTTTAGTGTTATTCACCCCGTTTTCCTTGGAATTTTTATGGCCCCCCCGGGGCCAAGTTTGTCGCAACGGGGTTTCAAAATAAAAACTATATATTTGCATTGTATAGATAGAGGAATCCAACGATACCAAAATCGTCGATATCAGAGGTATATAGAAAATTCCCTTTAAATTGTCCTCATGGCCAAAAGAATCAAGTGTGCTGCATAAAACCCCAGATTTTTTAAAATTTAAAAATCATTTGCCGATTTTAAAATATTCAAATACCCAAAAAAAAAATTTTCCCATTCCATCCCACTTTACTAGAAAACACCCGCCAGCTTCAGCATACTGGACAAATTAAAACAACTGGGCCAGAAATTTTCCCTTGAAGAAAAAACCTCAAAATCCTAAATACAGCAAACAAACCTTTCACCCCCCATGTTTATGTTGACATTGAAACATATTTGCCTTTCATTATTTTTAACCCCCAAGTTATGGTATAGACACTAACAAAAAAAAATTACAACCTATTTTTCTTCATATGCCAAGTTTCTTTAGGCCACAGATAAAAATTTCTCACATTTAAAGGGGGGCCGAAACGTGTCCGCTCCACACGAATAAAATCTCAGAAGGAAAAACAAAATTCCCCCCACCTCCCCCCCCCGCCCGCGCGATGGTTCTTTTTTATCATTTTCTTTACTCGTGCAAAATAATCCCCTAGTTTGGTTTTTTTTGTGTTGATTTTATTTGATGAGGAATTCTATGCTTTTGAAAAAAATATTTTTCTTATTCATGAAGAAAAAAATTAAAATTAAACAAAATCTGGCCCCCCCTATTGAACAGAGGATATTTAGCCAATCAGAACGTAGTACTTTCATAATCTATAATCCGATTGGTCTACAGGAAACCGAACAAACCAACATCCCGAAAGTATACCCCTTTACCAATCAAAAGCAGCTTTCTCGTCTGATCTGATTGACTAAACCGGACTCATCTCCCAGGGATGGGGATTCCAAAGTGACCGGGGTCAAAAATCCCCCACATGCTCTTCTGAAAAACTTGTCAGGAGGGAAAGAAATGTAGTTTTTTCGGTATTTACTGGAAGTAGTTCGTGCTGCATTGCCGTCAACAAGGTACTGAAAACTGACATTTTTTTTCTTGCATGATTTTGTTTTGTTCACCTGTGGCCGTTAGAAAAGGGATCTTTTTGGGGGGGACTCGCTCAGTTCCTCGTGTGCTTTATTATTGTTCTTCAATGTGTTTTTTTTTATTGAATTAGGTGTTCAAAATATGTAACCAATAAAATGCAGTTTGAATGTGTGACAAAACCCAGATTTGTGTTGCAATTGTATATGCTTTTATTATTTAATGTTGCAAAAGTCCATTCAACAAATGTGATTTATTATTTGAAATTTCTTTTTCCCTTTGTAAGATATCTAGGAAGAAAAATGTATTTTGATAAAAGCTGTTAAT
>NW_027217516.1:5000-7500 GCF_042767895.1 Penaeus vannamei | reverse complement strand
AATCTTCCTGACCCAAGGGCTTTGTTCCCAGATCCTCACCCCATTACTATATTATCCTATTGGAGGCTCTGCCCGTGGACCTCTACCTGATCACCATGGACTTTCTCTTCACATAGCATTTGTTGCGACATTTTGCTTAATTTCTGATGGTATTCTTTGCCTATGTAGATTATTTCATGTATCAGCAAGTGCAGTTTTTCCTTTCTTTAAGATACGCATCATTAGATATTCCTGTAAGTATATCTTAGCATTCTGTGTTGCATAATATTATCTCCTATTATCAACTTGTGAATAAATAACATAGATGAAAAGTGTCTTTGTTTTCTGTTGTTTTATTCTTTACAGGCAAAGTTTACCTTATACAGTATGGCTGTGTGAAACTGAAACTATACCTGTCCATCAGCTCACTTGGTTTCATTAACTGAATTTATCAAAGATGCGTTCATGCTCTTTTGATTTTCCTATTCTTTCTCTATCTCTCTTCTCTCTCTGTCTCTCATTCTCTTTCTCACTCTGAGCTCATCTTTACCTTGAGTTTTTATTTTTTAATCTCTTGAATTTGTTTTAATGTGTGATTATCCTTGAGACTATTTAGAAACTGTTGTCATTTGTCTTTAATAGATATTTGATAGGTAGTGCCATTGTTAACAAGGCATGACAGCTAGGTATAGAAGGAATTTCTGCCATTTGTCCGGCCGTTTTTATATATCCTCTATCTTTTGATTGGATATTTGCTGTTGCTAGGATATATAAACCCTTTGATGAATATTTTGTACTCTAATATTCTTTTTCCAGGATAATTTTATTTTCAGGTTTTCGTATATTACTGGAACAAGCCTATCTTTTGTTTGATATTCATTACGTACATTGCTAGTATGAGCAGTTGCATTTTTGATGAATAAAATTGAAGATGAATAGGTTTGTTTCACAAGCTTGTTTGTAATTAATATATTATTTTACCTTACAGCTCAGTAACGTTGATTAAATATGATACTACTAGTTATTAGAATTTGAAAATAAATTAACAGTGCTACTTTGATTCTTTTTACAGCTTAAATTTTAAGTTTTATATATACCTTGTTGTGATAGTATAACACCTTGAAGCATAATGTTTCAGCATTAAATAAGATACTTTGGGATTTTTATTTTCCACTTAGTGAAAGACCAGATCTCATAATACTTAATTTCATTTCCAGTCTTCATCAGTTTTCATATCTCTAAGTAACTATCATCTATCATACATTTTCCATTTCAGTCATTTACAATTGCTTTTCAAATGAAAAGCTGTGTATGTAGAGTTGAGAATATTAGCAGTGTTTTTGTGTATGAGAAAAAAAAATGGGAGCTCAGATTGTAAAGCATGAGAATTTGAAAATTGTAAACAGCCTATTAATGTGATGGGCTTTAAAAGTGCTTATTTTTATGGTAACAGGTCTGGTCTTTGGGTTATATTGAAGGTATTTTATGCCCAGATGCTAGCTGAAACAAGTTTTTTATTCTGGTAGGCTGCATTTCATGCTAAGGTTTGTCAGTATTTAGAATGAGAAGTAGTGGATCTTTTATACCTTTCATAATACATTTAACAAAGTGACTTTGCTGAAAATAAAATATATATATTCAGCCTCAAAGAAAATACATCAGAATTCTAATGATTTATGAAGGGAGGATAGAAGACCCATGCAAACCATTAGAGTTTTATTCATTGAAAGTAATACTTTAGGAAGATCACATACAATATACTTCTTTAGGTGTTACCTTCAGCAAGTTAGTGTTATGCAGCATCAGCTTAAAGTTGTTATGTATTTGTTCTGCATTTACTCTACAGCAAGCTGGTATTCACATCGTGGTCAGGTTAGGAAGGGAATGGGCAGAGGTACATTTTAATCTTGGATGCTATTGCATGTTTCACAAATGTGTTACAAACTTGTGTTACAAGCCAGACACTCAGTGGTTATGCCACTGATAATACAAACAAGATGAAACATTGTAGCACTGAGAGTACCACACAATGTTTCATTTTGATAGCATCTAGGTATCAGTGGTTAAGCTTAAAGAGATGTAAGAAATGAGATTGGTCTATCCAATCAAATATTAGAGAAAATACCCTTTATCTATGTATACACATTATAAACAGTACAGGTGTAAGGTACAGCACAAAGGATTTTTGGTATACCAGTAAAACATTGTAACAAAAATGATGAATAAAAAGCTCATTTTCATGGCTACGATGAGAATGTCTTAGAAACTCGAACGACTCCCTTGCTGCTCAGTCATTTTCAATTTGGTGAAAATAACGTGCAGTATGTTAATCTTCCTGGTTGCTACCATTTTTCAGGGAACAAGTACCCAGATTTGTTACCTATTTATATTTTATAGTGTTGTTTACATTCACTCTAATGATAACAGAGTTCAGACAGTTATATTTGATTGTTAACATTGTTGTAAGATATTATAAACATATTGTATGGATTCTCTTATGAAATAAACGGTTTGATATCAT
>NW_027217515.1:0-2500 GCF_042767895.1 Penaeus vannamei | reverse complement strand
TTCTTTGCCACTTTATCTAAAAAATGGGGAGTCGGAGTTCACTCGCTACCGAATTTTCTTTAGGAAACTTCTCACCTAACAAAGCGTTATGCAGATGAAGCACATGGTGCCTCTGCGCACCTAACATAGTTTGTTACTAGTCTGTAAACTCTGAAGCGCTCCTGATTTTTTTCTTCAACCGAAGTTTCAGAAGTGCCGAGTCGACTTGGCACGAAGGTTTTCCCTCGGCGTCCTGGCGCTAGTAGCCCATCAGTCGAGGGGAAAAATCGGCAGCTTGTGAGTGCTCCCCGGGGCGACCTCCCTCCCCTCGCCTTGCACCGTTTTCGTTAAGCCCATTGCCATTGAGTGTGATGTAGGGTAATGGATCGCCGGAGATAAGCGGCTCTGGTCTCGCTTCAAAGTCAGATGATGATCAAGAAATTATGATAATTAGAAAATAAAATAGGACAAGCGTGAGCATCACCTTGTTTTGAAGGTCGGGTGTGTATATTTTCTGTATAACGTAAATTATACAGAAATTAGCAGAACGATCCAGATCTAGAAAAGAACGTGCACCAGTGCCAAACATTGTGTCGTATATGTTTAATTTGCTATACGTATGCATAAAATCGAACCTCAGATTAATCAGTTGACCTAATCACCCTCCCAAGGTAACCGGCCGTATATGTCTAATGTCAGGGACATTAGGAAAGCCACTGTGTACTATAACAGTTTTCCTCTTAAAAAATGTAAAAAAGCAACCTTGTGTAGGCTGCACGTTCTTTCAGATGAATCAGTGATGCCTCGCCAACCTCTTGCTCTCTTTGCTGTTTCTCACATGGTATTTTTTCAAGACTAAGTAGACTATGTTGATGTGCCTGTTTTACGTTCATCGTCTCAGATGACCCATTTGTCGCCATGCACGTAAGCCGGAAAGTAGCTTGTCTTGTCAGATGTACCATCCTGTTATGAGAAGCCATAATAATCCCAGTAGGCTTATGCTCAAGAAACCTTCTGGCAATATTGGATTATTTGACATCGAAGAAGTATAAGAAACTAGAAGGTAGATATAGTAGAGAAGACGTCATTTAACACTAACCGAATACAGAATTCAGGGAAAGTAGATTCTTGATTAGCGAAAGATGATACGGCACATAATAGAGCTACTGAAATTTAATCTATATAAAGAATCTTCAATAGCGTGTGCTAGTAGGTCAACGCCGTGGATGTCATTTGGATGTTCATAAGAAAAAAAAAGACGTGGTTCAGAAGGGGACAATACTTTGAATGTGATAATATGGAGCCCATTTCCATCGAGACTGGATTTAAGAAGCATATATTGAGACCGAATCTTAAGAGGAATAGAGCCTGTTTACGCCAAGGCTGAATTTAAGAAATGTGGAGCCCAATTGCATTAAGAGTAAGGACTGTGGCGCGCTATTTCTTTTGTACTGATAAAGGATTTGGTACGCATTTAACAGTTGAACAAAGCAGAACCAGCTCTTTCCACATCCGACGGACAAGCTTTGAAGTTGCGATAGACAAAGAATGACACGCTGAGCATCCTTTTGTACGCTGGAGGTACTCGGAAGTTTAAGAATTGTATGTAAACAAAGACAAAAAAAAAACAGTGTTGCGGAGCCTTTTCACCAGACAAGCTTCCACGTAGCTGTAGAGATGAAAGAGCACCAGAGCATGAGCTAGTTTAATCAGGTGTGGAAAGGAGGACTGTCGAATGTTTAGATTTGGACACAGCAGCGTTACAGCATCACCAGGCAGAGCAAAATTCAAAAGGGAAAGTGACGCGCATGTTGACAAGTGGATTTGAGAGAGGAGTACCGGTATAAAGTGTCGAAGAGGGGATGGGATTGAAGTCCAGGGAATTAGCTGATGCAGGTATTTGCACCTGGAAGGGGAGGAAGACTGCCGGGACAAGTACCAAAGGGAATGCAAAGGATGAGTTCGTAGTCAGACTGATCAGGCAGGCGACTGAGAGCGGGAGAGAGGTTCAATGTGCAGGGAAGACCCGACAGACGCACAGCACGCAGAGAATATTAATCGGACGTGTACGAATAGAGGAATATAAGTTGGTGATTATGCTCGGTAGAGAGAGGAAGGGAGAAGAGAGTGGGAAAATGATGAACAAGAAAGAATTGATGGAAAAAGTCAGTTCGTGAGGTAAGTGAAAAGGATGGAAAATCAACGAAGAAATACGGAATAGGCCTACCAGTACCATAGATGATAGATGGGATGGCAATTTAGGAAGGAGGTGGAGATATGGCAGCATCAAAAAAAAAAAAAAAAAAAAAAAAAAAAAAAAAAAAAAAAAAGATTGAATGGAAGGACACACTTAACACTTTAGCAAAATTGAATGGAGGGTCACTCTTGCCAGTTTAGCCAGCAAAACGATGATATGGAAAACAAGTAGAAAGACAACTTGATGACTGTAAATTTGAACGGAGGAGCAGCAAATTATGCTTCGTGAGTCGAACAGTCCAACGTACCGGTGAGAAATTTCGGC
>NW_027217513.1:10000-12791 GCF_042767895.1 Penaeus vannamei | reverse complement strand
GTTGTTTGTGTGTGTGTAGTGCGTGTGTGTGTGTGTGTGCTTGTATCTGTATATGTGTGTATGTATTTCTTTATATGTATTTATATCTATATATGCATATGGCTATAAAACACACCGGAAGTATACAAATACCAGACATACGTCATAAAATAAGACCATTCTGGCTCTTAACCTTCCTTCTTGCGACTGCTTGCCTCAGGAAGAACGAGGTCGTGCTCTTCTGCGAACCAGGATTTCAGCTCACTACCAACACACTCTACACCCCGCTGCTCTGCCACCAGGGCCAGTGGCTCTACGCTGGCGTTGGCAGGGGAGAAGGAATCTTTTGCTTGCCAGTGACAACACCTCCCTGTCAGAATGGTGGCAGAGCGGTTGAGGGAAATAAGTGTCTTTGTTCCGGCGGATTCGTGGGATCGAGGTGTCAGCACAGGAAGTGCGTTCAAGATCCTCCAAGGGTTAAATTTGCATATTATGAGGAGTAAGTGATGTGTGATACATTTTCTTTTTCTTTTCTTTGTCTTCTTTTTCTATTCTTCTTCATCTATTTTTTTATTATTCTTATCTACTTCTTCTATCTAAGTCATGCTTACCTTTTTTTCTCTGATTTATAAATATTTTTCTGTTCATCCCAGTGTCTCTATTCCCAGTTCTCTGTCTATCGCGCTATCTATCTATATATCTGGCATTCGGTTTTTACTCACCCATTTATCTAATCCATTAATCTAGTTTATGTCTAAATCATGTGCATCTTTATCAGTCACTGTCGATCTGTCTGTTACCATGTGTATATTTGTGTGTCTGTCTTTGCCTCTGTCTGCCTGTCTACCTAGCTGCCTTCCTACATATCTATTTACCTATTTCTTTGTTTTATGCATCTATCTATTCTTTGTCTATCTATCTATCTTTTTGTATATTTATATTATGTCTATTTATCCATTTATTAATCTGCCTGTCTAAATAGTACATCCATATTTTTCGTCGAAATTTCTCCTTGAAATCTCGTAGGATTTTTCTTCTCTTACAATTCCAAACTAAACCCTGATGTTTATACTGACAGCGTGGAAACAAACGCCTTTGTTAATGCCGGCAACGAAACCCATGACAACGCGACCGCCACTGACACCATGGGCAACAGCAGCCTCGCCAGTGCCAACCAGAAAGATCAAGATAGTGCCAACGTCAGCATGGTGTATGATATTGCTCTCGGGGGTGCCAACGGTACTGGCATCGCTAACGACACTGATTCTGACAACATTGCATCCATGTCTGAGGACGGCACTGACACCGAGGAGGAAAATTATTATATCGAAGACACTGCCAACGATACCATGTCCCCGTGCACGAGAAAAGCCCTGATGGCAGAAGTTCCCCAGAAGTACCTCGTGTGTGCTCCGGGGTACAAGCTACAGGGCACTGACAAGGCGCGTCTCCTTGTCGTGTGCCATGATGGAGAGTGGCGCTTCCTTCACGCTTCCTTGTCCTTCGAAGAGGTTTCCTGCGTGCCTGTGTGCTCGGCGGCGAGGGGAGAAAAAGAAGGAGAAGGAAGTGAAGGCGAAAGAGAAATATTTGATGAATATGGGTTTGAAGACTACATATCTGAGGACTACGTATTTGAAGACGAAGGAGATGAAGACGAAGGAGATGAAGACGAAGGAGATGAAGACGAAGGAGATGAAGACGAAGGAGATGAAGACGAAGATGAAGACGAAGATGAAGACGAAGGAGATGAAGGAGTAGGAATAGGATATGGAAAAGGAAGAGGAAATGAGAGAGGAATAGGGCATGGAAGAGAAAGTACAGGAGAAAGAGGAATAGGGCATGGAAGAGGAAATGCAGGAGAAAGAGGAATAGGGCATGGAAGAGGAAATGCAGGAGAAAGAGGAATAGGGCATGGAAGAGGAAATGCAGGAGAAAGAGGAATGGGACATGAAAGAGGAAATGCAGGAGAAAGAGGGAGAGGAAATGCAGGAGAAAGAGGAATGGGGCATGGAATAGGAAATGCAGGAGAAAGAGGAATGGGGCATGGAAGAGGAAATGCAGGAGAAAGAGGAATGGGGCATGAAAGAGGAAATGCAGGAGAAAGAGGAATGGGATATGGAAGAGGAAATACAGGAGAAAGAGGAAGAGGAAATGCAGGAGAAAGAGGAATGGGGCATGGAATAGGAAATGCAGGAGAAAGAGGAATGGGGCATGAAAGAGGAAATGCAGGAGAAAGAGGAATGGGGCATGAAAGAGGAAATGCAGGAGAAAGAGGAATGGGGCATGGAATAGGAAATGCAGGAGAAAGAGGAATGGGGCATGGAAGAGGAAATGCAGGAGAAAGAGGAATGGGGCATGGAATAGGAAATGCAGGAGAAAGAGGAATGGGGCATGAAAGAGGAAATGCAGGAGAAAGAGGAATGGGGCATGGAATAGGAAATGCAGGAGAAAGAGGAATGGGGCATGGAAGGGGAAATGCAGGAGAAAGAGGAATGGGATATGGAAGAGGAAATACAGGAGAAAGAGGAAGAGGAAATGCAGGAGAAAGAGGAATGGGGCATGAAAGAGGAAATGCAGGAGAAAGAGGAATGGGGCATGAAAGAGGAAATGCAGGAGAAAGAGGAATGGGATATGGAAGAGGAAATACAGGAGAAAGAGGAAGAGGAAATGCAGGAGAAAGAGGAATGGGGCATGAAAGAGGAAATGCAGGAGAAAGAGGAATGGGATATGGTAAGGGAAATCCAGGAGAAAGAGGAAGAGGAAATGCAGGAGAAAGAGGAATGGGGCATGGAAGAGGAAATGCAGGAGAAAG
>NW_027217513.1:0-2500 GCF_042767895.1 Penaeus vannamei | reverse complement strand
TTTCCTTCCTCAAAATTTCCAAACTTAAAAGCAACAAAACCATAAATATATTAACTTTACTGTTCAGCTTTATCATTCCTAACATACAAACTATAGCGCTGATTACCAAATATTCATTAAAACACTAAAACTGGCAAAGTCGAATCCTGCATCTTGAAAAACAGAAAGCAAATGCACGGGGGGGGGGGGCGCATTCTCCCTTTGCCAGGGTTAATTCTAGACTATGCTTATCAGCTAATATGTCATATCAGAATTTCTTCCCTTATCAGTTCAGGGCAAATTTCAGACTTAGTCCTCTTATCAATTAAGTCTAATTCTCAGACTTTCTTCCCCGGCCATTTATGAGCTAATCTCATCCTATCGCCCTCTCCTTCCATCCTTAACATCTCCCCAACCCCACTTTACCCAACGCCAGGCTAAGCCAGGCCACAATAGCGTGCCCTCGCGGATACAAGTTACCCACCGGCGAAACCAGCTACGGAGGCATCACGTGTCGCCAGAGAGACGGGGTTTGGGTGATTCCGCGCAAGTATCAGCTCGCCCCACATATCGCTCCGCATCCGTCCTCCGCGAAGGCCCCTCGCTACCATTCCGTCGGCTGCGTGTTCTCCTGCGATCCGGGGTGCGAGAACAACGGAACGTGCGTCGGGGAGAACGTGTGTGTGTGTCCTGAGGGCTTCCGTGGCAAGACTTGTGAGGTGGGGAAGTGTGACGCAGCGCTTCCTCACGTAAAGAATGCTGTCTTTTACCAAGAGTAAGTGTTAAGGTTTATTTGCAGTCGGGGCTGTGAATGATGTTTGATGAATATAAATGATAGTATCTATTAAAAACAATCACAGCAATAATGATAATGATGATGATGATGATGATGCTAATAATGACAATGATGATGATGATGCTAATAATGACAATGATGATGATGATGCTAATAATGACAATGATGATGATGCTAATAATGACAATGATGATGATGATGCTAATAATGACAATGATGATGATAATGCTAATATTATTGAAATCCAAGGTACTAAACAAAGAAAAATACAACGAAAACCCAATACTATTATGATAAACTTCCTTCGCACCGCACAGAAGCCTGAACGAAGGCCGAGCCGAGTGCCTCCCAGGCTATAAATTCCCCAACAACAAAAGAACAGCTGCCTTCCAGTGCCACGGAGGAGTCCAGTGGAGCTTCAGTGACCTCGCGATGACCCCGACGTCCTGCGACCCGATTTGCCAGGAGGAGTGCCGCAACGGGGGTTCCTGCGTGGCACCGGAACAGTGTCTCTGTCTCAGGGGCTTCAGCGGGAGGTCCTGTGAGGTGAATGAGCGCGGGGAGTGCCCAGATCTGCCGCGGATTCCTTACGCCTCCGTGACCAGGGAGTGAGTTTGGCGTCTGTGGTTTTGGGTAACACTTTCCTTGAGTTTTTTTTTCTTTCTTTTTTCTCTGTTTTTAGTTTTAATCGTGTTTTATTATTATTATTATCATTATTATTATTATTATTATTATTATTATTATTATTATTATTATTATTATTATTATTATTATTATTATTATTATTATTATTATTATTATTATTATTATTATATTCACAGTTTATGCATTTTGATTTCTACTCTAGGTGTCTACCATTTTTATGTTATTTCCTTTTCTCAGTTTTTCTCTTGTCTTGTTCTTTTTATGTTTTGTTTATTTCAATTTTGATTTCTTTAACTTTCATTTTCGTATTACGAGAGTATATGTGTTAATGTAAAGATAATCAAACATGCAGATAAATTCATGGCTGATGTAATTATATAGCCTGCCTCCTGCTTAATATTATTGAAAAAAATTGTGTGTATGTGTGTGTGTGTATGTGTGTATGTGTATGTGTGTGTGTGTGTGTGTGTGTGTGTGTGTGTGTGTGTGTGTGTGTGTGTGTGTGTGTGTGTGTGTGTGTGTGCACTAGGAAATAGAATAATAATAAAAGGACTGTTGATACTTTCCCATGGCATTCTGCTTTCATGTATTGTATCATACAGCACTGCATTACACAAATACAGTGTTACAACATTCTCTTACATACCCTATTTCGTATACAGGTAATACTAGATGTTGTCCTGCGTTTTTTTTTTTTTTATAATATGTATTTCTTCGTCTGTATTAATGTCTAAATTTACGAACTAACTATCTTATGATCTGTTTCCCCCCCTGTCCCGCCCCAGCCACGAGAAAGGGAGTGCAATGTGCTATCGAGGATACATAGTTGATCTAGATATGGATAGTACATCCTTCGACATTACCTGCACGAACAAAGAGTGGAAGAAGAACCAGCATTACCCCCTTTGCCACCCGTGTCTACCCTCCTGCCACCGTGGGAAAGGGTGTCAGAATGGTGGCACATGTGTGGGTGCCAGTGCCTGTGAGTGTAGGCCAGGCTTCACGGGGAAAGAGTGCGAGACCCTGCTACAGGAGGCGTGTGAGGAGCAGCCGGTTTGGCCAAATGCTTATCTTCGGGAG
>NW_027217512.1:5000-10000 GCF_042767895.1 Penaeus vannamei | reverse complement strand
AGCCCAGTTATAGTCTAATGGAAAATCCACTGTGCTACAATCAGTAGAGTAAATTGTGAAGTATGGTTTTGATATTTTCAATATGTTGCATCACAGCTTGGAGTTTTATAGGAAATTTGTTCCATTATACTGTAAGTCCTTGGATTTGGATTAAAGCATTGTTGATTTACCCCCAAAGGGAATTGTAAAATTTGCCTCTGGGTCAAATTGCATTGTCAGATGTAGATAGGATGAAAAAAGCCCAAAAGAAAGAAATCTTTGGTCCATATTTTAGATTATAGTTTTTTATTATTATGTTTTGTCAAAATATTTAACTGAATAATTGATATTGAAGATACTGGTAAAAATTCTGTGGAAATTTACATTGTGGTTAAACTATTAACCTATTTGTCCAGTCGCTTCTCGGCAATCACATAGCCCAAAATGTGGGCATTATGCCTCTGTGAGCAGCCAATCTGATTGGTGCATGATTTGTAGGCCTGACACCTGCAGACACTAGTGTCCAGTGACAAGACTATGTGTCCCCTTTGCAATGTTACTTTATCTTTTAATGCATTAGTGTTTTTAGCTTTTTTGCCCTCTTCCACTGTCTGTATTTGTCACTTGATTTGTTTTATCCGGATGATAATAAACGGTCGTCCTTGCACAGACTCTATAGCATCTCTCTAGGTAGTCCACAACTCTGTGCAAGAATAATTTATATTTATTATTATTATTTATTTATTTATTTATTATGTTTTTAAGATATTCAATTTTATGTAATACAACCTGAACCGCTAATCATAGTGGCCATGAATAGGATGCTGAGCATGGAAATGACATCCTCCTTGGAGCCAGTGCTCTTCCAGTCATGGCTCACCGACACTACATTCTAGACTTGTTTAAGGATGAAAATGATGCAAAAGTCCCTTTTTAAATGCTAAATGAGTCTGCTCACCCTCCCAAGAGATTTGTGCACTCGTGACAAGACTTTCCCTTCACCCTGACCTTCTGCCTAAATGTTCACAATGGCAAGTTCATGTCACCTTGGCTTACAGCCAGATTTTCCTATGACAGCATGTTCAAGTCACCCTCTCCTCAAGCCTAATTTTTTCCTAATGTAATAGTCACGTCATCTGGATTGTAGGAATTATGGTGTTTATGCTATTGATAGGCGCTCAGCAACAGCTCATTGTTAATGTAATTTAAAAGAAAATAATTTGTTTTCCAAATGCTTTGGAAATAGGTTAATTGAATATCATATTTGCAAAACATATTTTACCTTTAAAAATTAAGCAAATAGGATAGATGAGTTCTGTAGAAAAAGAATATAGAGACCTGTTACTACCCTAGAAAAGTAAGAAAATATAGTCTGAACATGAGACAGACATTTTTTTCATCAGTTGAGTGTAGGGAACCTGACTTCAATTTTATTTGAAAGGGGATAAGTGAGTAGCCAGTAGATTTAGACCTACAAAAGAAGAATGCATTGGATGGTTAAACCTCATGCAGAGGTTAGTCTTTTTCATAGCGGTAAGCATCAGGATGGGCAACATCATCCATCAGCTCCCTGATGTCCAACACCCCGAACATCGCCACTCTGCCCTGGACACATCTCTTGACCTCAGCTAACCTGGACCTTGTTCCATTGATCAGGTTTTTCCCCCTTGAAATGTCTTCATGTATAAACTCCTCTTTCTTGTTGTCAAAGGTAGACAGGGCATTAGCATTATAATATATCTTGTTAGAATATTAACCTTCGTCTGTCAGGGGATTTTTGGCAGAAATTTTTATTGGATGTAAGGAAAGGGGAAGCAGTAATGATGTAAGTATTTACAGTTAGGTTTAAATATGATTGGTGAAGAAATACAGGATCAGACAGAGGGACTGCATCTAGAAAAGGGATTCATAGTTTTCATTCAGGAAGATTGATGAGCAAAAGTCAGTCTAGTAGTATTCAGCACTCTTTTTTGAAGAATCTCAGTAAGATTCAGTGATTTAATTAAACGAAAAGATAAAAGATAATGAATAAAAAATATTTGTAAAAATGATCTTAGTATTGTTAATGATTGTGCCAGTGAAGATTTTCTTTAATTTTAATGTTCATTGTAACAGTGGATTAATAATATAGCAAAATTAGGAAGGCAAAATCTTACTATTGTACAAAAAGAGATTACCCCATCAGCAGATGGAAATTATACCTTTTTTCCAGTATTAAATAAATTTTTTCATGTTTCATAGGAAAATTTCATTGTTTTATGATTCTATAGTATTCATATCTATATAGAGATTTTGTTAACCTGATAACTGCAATTTAAAGGGGGAGGAGTAAGCCAAAACTCTTCTCCCACTCCTTAGTTTTGAATTTTAAAGACTTATGTTCATCATTCCTATTTCTTTTAATCTTTTCATGTTTGCTACCATTTCATTGGGAGTGTTTTAATCATGAGTCTTAGTTATTGGGATAAATACCTTTTGGACTATTAACTGTCAAGTCTTGTTAATAGCTCAGTGGGTTCATAAGAATTTCTTTTAACTTGATTTGATTGCACATAACTGACTACCTATTGATGACAGGAACGACGAGAACGGGAGCAGCAGGATCTGGAATTGGCAAAGGAGATGGCGGAGGAAGACGATGACAGTTTCACGTAGACTGCGAGTTTGCCTCCTTTTACCTCCAGAAGAGAGTGGGCTTGAATGTGAGAGTACTGGTATAATGTAGACAGAAAGAAATGTGAATTGTCAAGGCTAAATGCTCTGTCAGGAATATAAATTAGACTTTCAAAATCCATATCCATATTACTGGTCTTCGTTTTCCTTTCCGTGTTGTAGGGATAATAACTGATAGTTTATAATTTCTTGAAAATGTGGTTTTATTTTCATGAATTATCTTTGCTTGTGTTAATAAAGGAAACTTTGTTATTCTTGTTATTTTAATGCTCCTTAAGAAAAAAATATTCAAAGGCCAGACAGACAATATATAAAAAGGAAATGATCTATTACATTTTCATAAAAAATAGTAATATCTTTTATCACCTTGTATAATGATGAAATGTGTACTGGAATATTAAGAGCAAAGAATTAATCAAATCAATATTGTCATCAAAATACTGGATTGGAAATGCATAACATATCCTGCTTGCAAATATAATGTTGCTGTCAACCAGACTTATGCAATTTGACAGCTATAAAGATTAATAAGCTGAAAGGCCTTCTAAAAATATCCATTACTCTAATGTGTACAATCATTCCTCAAAGTCCAAATTTATGGTGGATTCAAGGAAAGAGTAAAACATAATCTTATTTGATAATGTAAAAAATTATAAGAGAATTGGCCAGGTACAGGTAATTTCCTTAGAATAATACTTGCCATCCACTCTTGTATTTACACTGGTTACTAACCAAGAAAGGATAATAAGTCAGACATTATATTGCTAATAAAAACACTCAAATAAATTTAAGCTTAGATATGAATATGGTTATCATATATATATTATTTATATCTGTTTCTTTATATAAAGTATTCTAGATCCAGACACTCCAATCTCTACCACCTGCCTGTCCCCTCTTCCACTCTTATAAGAAAACCTTCATTTCTCATACCTCCCTAAGCAGCTCCCTTTTAGAAACTCATGAGGACATTAAATATTTGTTTTCATCATTAACCATTATAATCATGAACCCCCCCTTAATACCTTATGGGTCAAAGCCCACGGGAACCCCATAGGCGGATAATAGGACCCACAGCTTGCCGCCCCCTTTTATATGGGGCAATGTCGACAGGGGAGGCAGAGGTGGCGTCTGCCCGGAGCAACGGCCTGAGGTTTAACCTCAGGTGGGCTGTCCAGATGGGAGCTTGTAACATCCGGTCTTTGGGGCAGGATCAACTAGTCGCTTCAGGGAACTGAATCGACTAGGAGTTGAGGTGGCTGCCCTCTCGGAGGTGAGGAGACATGGCAGCGGCACGATCAGTATGGGTGGGTACACCTATTGCTGGTCAGGCCGGGGCGATGGTAATCATCTCCAGTCGACTTCAGCCTTCGGTAGTAGAGGTGTCTCCAGTTGATGAGCGTATTATGGCATTGAGACTGAAGCCCACTTTTGGCTTTGTGTCTTTTATTGCTGTATACGCTCCTACCGATGTATGCAAAGTCGATGTGAAAGAGGCGTTCCCCGCCAAACTCACATCTGTCGTAGACAAATGCCCCCGGCGAGACATTAGCATAATACTGGGTGACTGCAATGCAGTATCCGGCTGTGGTTGAGCTGGCTGCGAGATGTCTGTCAGTCCCCATTGCTCGGGAGCTGATCTCAGGAGTGAGAATAGCCTCCTCCATAAATTTGCTAGGCTCCAGAGAATGAGGATTTCTGGCTCTAGATATTAGGGCTCCAATCCGCATTGCTGTACTTGGTATAGCGATAAGGGTACTGTAGCCAAGGAGATCGAGAACATTCTTCAGAACTGCAGAGTTTACTGGAGTGCCGAGTTCCGTCATACTTTTCATAGATTGGTTGTAGCGACCCTTCAGGTTCACTTTGTCTCCCCACTTTTCCAGTGGCCAATCCAGGGTGTTTTACCTGGACCGGCTGGTGGACGAAGAGTGTGCGTGTAGGTTTGCTGCAGCAATCTCTGATTGGTTAACAGTGCTTGAAAACCTGAGAGACCCTGGAGCCCAATGGGATTCTTTTAAGCGTGAAACACTCAATGCAGCTCAGGAGTCCATTGGTGAACGTTCCAAGGACTCGGCAGAATTTCATCTCACTGGAGACATGAGGCCACAGATGCGTATCACATGGCTCGTCTGAATGGTAATTGAGATTAGCTCCGTTCCTTGGTGTGCAAAGCTAGGACTCTGCTTAGAAGGGATAAAGAACAGTTCATCAGGAATCTTGCCGAGGAGGTAGAAGGCCATTTCTTAGTAAATGACCTTTGTCATGCTTACCAAGCCCTGAGAAAACTGAACTTCAATCTTTCCCCACGGATTTCTCAGCCCACTCAGTGGATGGATGGATTATCT
>NW_027217507.1:10000-12776 GCF_042767895.1 Penaeus vannamei | reverse complement strand
AATAATAATAATAATAATAATAATAATAATAATAATAATAATAATGATAATAATAATAATAATAATAATTGTTATTATTATTATTACTATCATTATTATTATAAAACTAACAATAATAGTAAGAAGGAGAAGAAGAATGATAAAAATATTAAAAATAATGGTAACAACAATAATAACAGTGACAACAATAACAATAATAATGATAATAATAATAACGATAATGATTATAATAATTATGATAATAATAACAAGAATTATAATGATAATAATGATAATGAATATAATAATGATGATGAAAATAATGATAGTAGTTACAAATTGATGAAAAGGATAATAATAACCATACCAATAATGATAATGATAACAGTGATAAGAAAAACAATAATAATGATAATAAATATGATAACAATAATAATAGCAATGCTAATAATGATGATGATAACAGTAACAATATTGATGATGATAATGAGGATGATGATAATTATAATTTATAATTGTTATCATGATGGCAGTGATGATGATGATGATAATAATAATAATGCTAATAATAATGATAATAATAGTAATGATAACTATGATAATAATAATAATGATAATAACAATAATAGCAATAATAATAACAACAACAATTATGATAATAATCATAGTAGTAACAACAACAATAATAATACAATTATGATGATGAAAATAAGAATATCAACAACAAAAATAATAATGAAATCAAATGATGATAGTGTTATTGCTAATGACAAAATAATGATAATAGTGCTGAAAATTGTAGTTAAAATGGTGTGTGATATTGCCACTAATAGTAACAGTAACAATAAACATAATGAAAAATAATGACAATAATAATAGTAATGGTAATATTACTACTAATGATAATGATAATGTCAGCAATAACAATAATAATAATGATTATAAACAATCATCATCGCAATGACAACAATATCAATGAAAAAAATAACGACAGCATTAACCACAACAGTAAACCTTAATGGGTAAATAAGTAAAGAAAATTAAATATTACGAAAGCCCCAAAATGGGAGATTCGTCCGGCCGTCGACTCTCCCGCGTTTCATAAAACTTTGGGAACCGTTCCAACTGGTTCCAACTCGTCCAGGAATTACTGGTACAAAATGGACATCATGACATCTATGGCCTAGTTTTTTCTCCCTGTTTTACCCTTGGCCGAGGAGGAAGAAAGAGTGAGAGGGAAAGAAGGAGAAGAAGGAGGGAGGGGAAAGTGAGGGATGGGAGAGGGAAAGGAGGAGGAGGAGGAAGAGGAGGAGGAAGAGAAGGAAGAGGGAGAGGGAAAGAATGAGAATACGGAGGGAGAGGAGAGTGAGGAGGGGAGAGGGAAAGGAGAAGGAGGAGGAGGAGGAGAAGGATGATGGAGAGGGAGAAGAAGAGGGAAAAGAGGAAGAGGAGGCGGAGAAGGAGAAAGAAGAGGAAGGTGAGAGGGGAAGAGGGGAAGGGTAAGGTGAAGCAGAAGGAAGAGGGAGAGGGAAAGGAGAAGGAAGATAAGGAGGAGGAAGAAGTGGAGGGAGAGAGAGGAATATAGGAGAGATGGGGAGGATGTGAGAATGAGAATGAGGAAAGAGAAGGAGGAGAAGGAAGAGGAATAGGAAGAGGAGGAGGTGAGGAAGACGGGGGTGAAAGTGAGGAAAAGTAAGATAGGAGAAAGAGGAGGGGACAAGGAAAGAGGAAGAAAGGGAAGTAGAAAAGGAAAGAAAGTGAAAGTGAAGAAGGAGAGAAAGAGAATAAGAATAAGAGGAAGGGAATGCGAAAAGGGAATGGCAAGAAGAGGATAGGATACGTGGAAAAGGAAGTGAAAGAGGATGAAGGAGCGAACAAGAAGAAAAAGGAACGAAAATGAATGAGAGAAAAGGAGAATACGAGAAGAAAATTATGTGGAAAAGAAAATCGGATGAGAAGGGGAAAGAGAGAGAGAGAAAAAACGAAGAACTGGCATAAAAGAGAAGAAGAGGAGTACCAAGAAGAAGAAAATGAAGAAATTGGAAGAACAAGGAATAAGAAGAGAATACAGTAGGAGTAGAGTAGGAAGAGTAGAAAGAGGCGACGAATAAAGATGAACTTGAAGATGAGGAAGTGGGTTAAGAGGGGGAGGAGAAGAGAAGGAGAAGCACAAGGAAGAAGAGGAAGAAGACGAGGAGGAGGAGGAAGATGAGCAGGATAAGGAGGAAGAAGAGTAGGAGAAGGATGAAGAGGAAGAAGAAGAATAGGATGAGGAGGAAAAGGGTGATGAAGAGGAAAAAGACGAAAAAGAGGATGCGGAGGAAGAGGAGGGAGAAGAAGAACGGGAGGAGGAGGAGGAGGAGGAAGAGGAGGAGGACAAAGGCGGCGATGGAGTATTCGCGTTAAAGAAGAAACCATTTAAATATTCACGTAAAAGAGAGCGCCTAGTCCTCAATTGGTGTTTTCTCCCAGTTCCTCCTCCTCGCTCTCTCTCTGTCTCCCTCTCTCCCTCTCTCCCGTGTCTCTCCCGCCCCCACGAGGTCGGGGTCTGAGCGAGGCGAACACAGAGCCCTCTACCTTACACCGTGAGAAATAAATCATCAATATGAACGCGGATAAGTTGGCTCGCTTCTCTCTTCTTCTTCTCTTTTCTCTTTCTTTCCGTGTCCCATCTATCCATTTCCTTTGTTTCCGCTGCTCTTTACTCGCTACGATTTATTCCCGGGCCAGGCGGCGTTATGCGAGTAAATACTTCGGTTCCTTTGTGCCGGATTTGCTTAAAGTTTATATCAATACC
>NW_027217507.1:0-2500 GCF_042767895.1 Penaeus vannamei | reverse complement strand
GGCGCCGCAGCAGAGAGAGGAAATGGAACCGAAGTGAATCCACAGCAAGGCAATAACCCGAACCGGAAACAAATGACCACAAGAAACAATTCGAGAGAAAAAAAAGAGAGAAAAATCTTGGCAATTTCTTCCAAAATCATTCGAACTTCCTAATTATGTAATACACGGCGCTTTCCCCCTCTTTCTCTCCCCTCCCTCCTTCCCTCGTCCCTCACCTCCCCTTCTTCTCTCTCCTCTCTTCTCCTTTCCCTCTTTCTCCTTCTTTCTTCTGTCTCCTCTCTTCCCCCTTCTCTCTTTCTCCCTCTTTCTCTCCCCTCCCAACTCCCTCGCCCCTCTTTCTCCCACTTTCTTCAATCTCACACACTCTTCCCTTCTTTCCCTCTCTCGTTTCTCTTCTCTCATTTCTCTTCTTCGCTATCCTCTTCCCTTCTTCCTTTCCTCGCTCTCTCCTCTCCACGTCCCTTTGTCCTCACCCTCTTTCCTCCTTCCTTCCTCCCCTCCTCCCTTCTTCCCTGTCTTCACTCCAACTCAACCTCACTTTCCTTCGATTCCCTACTGTCTCTCTCTTCACCTTTCCCCTCACCAATACCCCCCCATCCCCTTCCTTCTCACCCTCATACCCTCCACACTTTCCTCCCTCCCCTCCTCCTCCCCACCCATTTTTCTTCCTTTCTCCCCCTCCCATTCCCCTTCCTATACCGTATCTCTATCCTCCCCCCTTTAAAGCCCTTCCTTCGCCTTGCTTCACCAAATATCCCCATCCCACACCACCACCCGTCCAACCCTTCCCCCCCTATCAACCCTCTCCTATTTCTCCCCTCCACCTCTCCTATTCACCCATCCCCTTCCCCCCCACCCACACCACTCCTAATTCTCCCACTCCCCCCCCCCACCCTCACCTCTCCTATTTTCCCCCTCTCCCCTTTCCTTCCCCCTCCTACCCTTCCCCTTCCCCCTCCTCTCCTCCTCCCCCCTCCCTCCTCCTCTCCTATTTTCCCCCCTCTCCCTATCCTTACTCCCCTCCTCCCCATTCCCTTCCCCCTCCTCCATCTCCCTCCACCTCTCCTATTTCTCCCCCTCTCCTCCTCTCCCCCTTCCCGTCCCGACCTCCCGCCATTACCCCCGCGAGAGACGATCAGGAACCTCTAGCCCGAGTCCCCGTCCGATAGAAACAAAGGAACATCTACAACGACCCCTCCCGCGCGTTCGATCCTCCTCTCTACAGGATCCAAACCCGCTCGGAGACGGATGGAACCGAGTTAAAGGGGTTCGTCCCGAGGCGTTACCGGTACATATACTGCGATTTTTCAAGCCGCATTTAGTGGACTCTGCGCGAGGGAGGGAGGAAGAGGGGGATGCAGGCAGAGCAAGAGGGTGTGTGTGGGGAAGAGAGAGAGAGAGAGAGAAAGAGAAAGAGGGAGTGAGAGAGAGAGAGAGGGAGTGAGAGAGAGAGAAAATCAGAAAGATATATATATATATATATATATATATATATATATATATATATATACATATATATATATATATATATATATATATATATATATATATATATATATATATATATATATATATATAGGTATATGTATACACACACACACACACACACACACACACACACACACACACACACACACACACACACACACACACACATATATATATATATATATATATATATATATATATATATATATATATATATATATATATCAATATGCATATATTTATATATACATATATGTATATGTATATATGTATATATATATATATATATATATATATATATATATATATATATATATATAATATATATACATATATATATATATATATATATATATATATATATATATATATATATATATATATATATATATATATATATATATATATAATTCAAAATTAAATTCAGATTCAAAATATTTTATTCCATTTGTTACAATGGTGATATTACAATATATATATTACAATATATATATAAATACAAATAAAAATCTTTAATATAGGGAAGTTAGCATTAGAAGAAAAGAAGAAAACGAAAAAATGGATAAAAAGAAAGAAAGGAAAAGATGAAGAAAAATAGAAAGAAACATAGAATCAATGGTAATACAAATAAATGTCGCCTATTCATATAGTTTGAAACCTGATGCCATTGGTGACTTAAGAGATGTTCCTTTAATTGAGTTTTGAATGTTTTTTTTATATTGCAAAGTAGTTAGTTCCACATCATGGGTCCACGTGTTAGTGTCTGTCGTGTCCCTATGTCTGTACGTGATTTTTTGACATATAGACTATCTTGTTATCTATCTTGTTAGCCTTTGTTATCTATCTTGTTAGCCTTTGTTATCTATCTTGTTAGCCTTTGTTATCTATCTTGTTAGCCTTTGTTATCTATCTTGTTAGCCTTTGTTATCTATCTTGTTAGCCTTTGTTATCTATCTTGTTAGCCTTTGTTATCTATCTTGTTAGCCTTTGTTATCTATCTTGTTAGCCTTTG
>NW_027217506.1:0-2500 GCF_042767895.1 Penaeus vannamei | reverse complement strand
GATAATGATGATAACAATCCAGCGGTGCGTGTATGTTGCTCTTGTCATGGTCTAACCTTATTCGAATTGCCATGGTCCATTCTCTCCTTGTGAATTAATTATTTATTAAAAATTATTATTTATTAAAAATTAATTATTTATTAAAAATTTATTAAAAAATGTCAAAGCCTGAGGAAAGTTTTGTTGGGTCGTCGACCAGGTCTCCTTCTCTCGGAGGGTTCTCTTCGCAGTCAGCCCTCGATGATGTGTCAGTATTTAAGTCTCCCCCTGCAGAGTTGTAGAAGGGGTTTCCGAGATTTTAGTCAGTTGGTGGAAGGAACCTGTAGTATGCATCTTTAGGGACGTCACTCGTATGTAAAGAGTATTGCCTATATTGGTGCCAAGACTGCTTTTTGCTATCTGTTTTATTTTCCTTGTTTCACTGGTACTTCCTCCGAGACGGGCATGAACGTATCCTGTCTCTGCCATGGTGCCAAGGAGTCGTTGTGACCTTGTGATTTTGATTATTCTGACAAATTTGAGTATTAGTCCGCCTCGCCAAACTGTGTAGTAAGCTGCTGATAAGTCTGTAAAGAAAGAACCCGTATTTTGTTTAGTTTCATAGCCTCTTAATGTGCATGATGTTAAAGCTAGGACTTTTCTGACGAGCGGGATGTGTAGTTCCACTAAAGGTGCAAGTCTTGTGAGCAGAAGTGTTTCAAGAAGTTTAGAGGGGCAGCAGAGATGTGGGTGTTCAGCTTGCTGGGTCATTTGCACACACCCAGTAATTGATAATAACCTATCAACAGTAAAATTCAGCAAAGCATGAAGCTCAAAGTAATTCAGCGAATAACAAATAATACAATGACACCGTCGCTTGCCCAGGGGTGTCATGCAAGGATGAGAAAATATAGTCTCATCCTTGATGTTGTGCACCTCAGGATGGTAACCCAGAGAAGACTGAAACCCTCCCCAAAGGTCATGTCGTGTAGAGTTTGGGGGAGATTGGCGAGCGAAGTGAGCACAGCCGTTTCTAGGGCGCTGCCCACCCCCGCAGAAAGTTTTTTGAAAATGAGCTATTTTGGGAATATTTTTGGCTACGGTGTAGTTCATGCAAAATATAACGGGAGTGTGGCCCTCGGGGAGGAGGGGGGGGGGGACAAGCCAAACCTTGATGATCAAGAATTACCCCTTCTCGATATTTTTTTCGGATTTTCCAGAAAGCATCCTTGAAAGCGGTGTTGAATGTTAGTCGAATTCTTCCAAAAACTACATAGATTAGTTCGGCAGTCATAGAGAATACGATTCTTGCCACCGAAAAGCTTTGGCACATTTTAATAAGAGAATTCTTGATTTGAAAGCAAGGGTGTCTCGAGGGCTTACGTTCGATTTTCTAGCAATTAGATTAATGTATATGTTGTCATAATAAGGATACATGAACTCGATACAACTCGGATTATCAATTATTATTTAACATGAAATCTTTAAGTCACTATAGAAAGTTGCACCATAACAAGTACATTTTTGAGAGAAAAAGAAATGAGACTCGAACGATCAGTCTACACATTGCAAGGGAAAGGCGACGCTTGGATTGTCCAAAAGTAATAAACAACGAGGTAATTACTCACTTATGTTAAGCATACGTGTTGTAGAATGATTGTCAAAGAGTGGGGAATCAGCTGTAATACTATGGTGTTGTTTGATTAGCTTAGAATTTGTCCAATGCCGAGAAAGAGGAAGGTAAACAATACGCTGTGAAGAGCGAAGAGTCTGCCATTATTATAGAATATAATGTTCATCTTGCCAAATAAAATCAGTTTATTGTGTTCTACCTGAGAATTAAGAGGGAGATCCTACGTACGATTATTTAAGAGTTGTATAGCTACTTTGAAATACGGCAGAGCTGCTTGAGAACAGGGTAAAGGGGAAGAGAATGAATTTAGTGGATTGAAGTTTAGTACGTATCGCGCAGCATTTTCAGACAGAGCCGAATGAGGAAACGTATCGAAACGTCAGAGCAAAAGGGATTCAGTTTAGTTTAGTATTAAAACCTTTAGAACAAGTCTCGATGCTTTAGACGGTCGATATGTAGGATAGGGTAGTGGAAACTGGGTACCTTGCGGTTCCAGGCTAAACTGAGGGGGATCTCGGAGCAGCAGGAGGCCCCAGAGGTTCAGGGCCATGGCCCACCGGCGTGTGGACACGCCCTGGCCCTGTACCAACTCCTGCCCCCTAGCCCCCTGGGGTTAATGGGAGGCTCGGGGGAGGTGGGCCTTGCCAGTCCTCCTCCCCCCAGATAAAACCAATCGGCAGTGCTTAGTATAAATGGAAAGGCTGGGAGGAGGGGGAAAGTCCCTCCCACCCAGCAAGTGAGGCGGACTGTGGGCCCTGCTGGGAGGGTGACTGCTGGAGCGCAGGCTGGGAACGGGGACTACCCGTCTCGCCTGCGCTCTGGTGGCCGCCAGCCCAGAGTGAAGCTTGTGGGGGAAAGCCCTCGGGAACCCCACAGGCGGATGATGGG
>NW_027217504.1:10000-12767 GCF_042767895.1 Penaeus vannamei | reverse complement strand
GATTATTATCATTATCATTAGCTTTACCATTACTATTGCTAACATTATTTTCATCATTATCATCATCATTATCATTATTATCATTATCATAATTATTGTTGTCATTATCATTATTTCTATAAACGTCATTATTATCATTATCATCATCAACATCCTTGTAATTAATATTTTCATAATTACTATCATGATTATCATTATCACTATCACTATTATCATCATTTTTGTTGTTATCACCGATATCATTATCATTATGTTATCCTTATTATTATCATCATTATTATCATTATCATCGTTATCATTATTATCATGTTTATAATCATTAATATTGTAATTGTTCCTGTTGTTATCATTTTTATCATTATTATTATCATTATTATTATCGTAATAGTATTTCTTCATCATTGATGTTATCATTATTATTGTCATTATCATTATCATCATTATTATTATCATAACATTGATACTATCATTATCATTGTTATTATCATTGCAACACACACACACAAATGTATATATGTATGTATATATGTATGTATGCATGTTTGTATACATGAATGCATGTATGCATGCATGTATGTATGTATGTATGTGTGTATGTATGTACGTATGTATGTATGTATGTATGTATGTATCTATGTATCTATGTATGTATGTATATATGCATGCATGCATGTATGTATGCATGCATGCATACATACACATATATGCTCGCACACAGACCACAACATACAAGTGAGGCTGAATGCCCAGCGCATTTATACAAAGACCTTTTAGTCAACAGTTTAAAAAGATGACAATGCCCTTTTGCAAAACTTGTAATTCGATTTTAAAACTTTGATTGCATATTCAGTCGATCTGATAATCATTCGATAGAGCGTTATTGAATTTTCGTCGCCTTGTGGGCGTCATTCAATTTAATTTTTGAATCTGATATTTCTGAATTCGTTTTCGCGTTTAGAAGTCACTCCTAAATAATTCTTCTTTTTTTCTATTGTTCAATAATGTTTAGATCATTTTTCGCTGTTATTTCCGATCGTCATTATTGCTATTTTTATCTAAAAAATATTACAATTAGCAGAATCACTGAAATTTTTGCGAAAGCGTGGTTCTGATTGTATATATCGTGTGTATTTGCGAGTGTTTGTGTGAGAGGTATCATTATTAGATAGATAGATAGTTTGAAAGATTGATTAATAGATAGATAGATAAATAGATAGATAGATAGATAGATAGAGAGAGAGAGAGAGAGAGAGAGAGAGAGAGAGAGAGAGAGAGAGAGAGAGAGAGAGACAGAGAGAGAGAGAGAGAGAGAGAGAGAGAGGGATGGAGGGAGAGAGAGAGGAGAGAGAGAGAGAGAGAGAGAGAGAGAGAGCGAAAGACAGACAGACAGACAGACAGACAGACAGACAGACAGACAGACAGACAGACAGAGAGAAGGGGCAAGGGGGAAGAAGAAAAACAGAGTGGACTGATATGCTAATCAAAAAGGTTCAAGCAAAAAAAAAAAAAAAAAAAAAAAAAGAAGAAAAAAAAACACACACAATGAATCCTCAAACAAGCATGCATAAGCATTCACGTATAACCTCACGCACATCACACATTCGCGGGAGAGAGAATTTTTCACAAGTCCGTTCATAAAAGAGCAGAGACAATGACAAAACAAAATGATACACCGCATTTCTCCACAGATCAAAACCTCAACTTTTCCAGAACTAATATCTCACGCGAACTTCCGATATTACACATTCATTCCTGCTTTCTCCTGCACCCCAGCTGATGCCCTGAAATCAATGGCACCATTTTTTACTGTGGTAATATGTCACAGAAAATATCAAGCTCACCTGTCATTCATAGAGATTAAGATCACCATCGTATGAAGAGGACCGAAAGCTTAATTTTGCCCTTGTATGTGCATATTCACTGACCGGTAAGATCTGCTTTTTTTACTATACGTATTCTTAAGATTCAGATTAAGCCTTTTTACTATGCGTATTCTTGAGATTCAGATTAAGCCTTTTTTACTATGCGTATTCTTAAGATTCAGATTAAGCCTTTTTACTATGCGTATTCTTAGATTCAGATTAAGCCTTTTTTACTATGCGTATTCTTAGATTCAGATTAAGCCTTTTTGCTATACGTATTCTTAAGATTCAGATTAAGCCTTTTTTACTATGCGTATTCTTAAGATTCAGATTAAGCCTTTTTACTATGCGTATTCTTAGGATTCAGATTAAGCCTTTTTTACTATGCATATTCTTAAGATTCAGATTAAGCCTTTTTACTATGCGTATTCTTAGATTCAGATTAAGCCTTTTTGCTATACGTATTCTTAAGATTCAGATTAAGCCTTTTTACTATACGTATTCTTAAGATTCAGATTAAGCCTTTTTACTATGCTCATTCTTAAGATTCAGATTAAGCCTTTTTACTATGCTCATTCTTAAGATTCAGATTAAGCCTTTTTACTATACGTATTCTTAAGATTCAGATTAAGCCTTTTTACTATGCTCATTCTTAAGATTCAGATTAAGCCTTTTTACTATGCGTATTCTTAGATTCAGATTAAGCCTTTTTGCTATACGTATTCTTAAGATTCAGATTAAGCCTTTTTACTATGCTCATTCTTAAGATTCAGATTAAGCCTTTTTACTATGCTCATTCTTAAGATTCAGATTAAGCCTTTTTACTATGCTCATTCTTAAGATTCAGATTAAGCCTTTTTGCTATACGTATTCTTAAGATTCAGATTAAGCCTTTTTACTATACG
>NW_027217504.1:0-2500 GCF_042767895.1 Penaeus vannamei | reverse complement strand
GTGATATCAAGATTGGCATCAGTATTATACCATTAAAGAAAGAAAATGTAACACATACTTCATTATACCTCTTTTTGTAGATATTTAACTTATAGGATTTAAATGTAGATATAATCAAATCTATTCAATAAAGATACTTCACAAGAAGACTCGAAACAATACAAAAAATTATTAGACGGATTAATATTCTTAGTTTCCACATATCCAAACGTGGATTTTAAATGCCGTGTGATGTCAAGATTGTCTTCAGTATTATACAATTAAACAAAAATATATATATCGCTTGCAATAATTACGTATTGCATAATCTTGCATATTATACGATCCTCTTCAGCCTTTATTGATTTGATCCCGGTGAGATGTGCGGTCGGCACTGGCTTAGACTTCTCTTTGTTTTATAAACGAAGCCACGCTCTCGGACAACGTACAGGCGTCATGCAAGTTTCATTGTATTTCGGTGATCTCGAATTTTCGGAAAAAAATACGACCGAGTATGTTTAGAGAGAGAAAAAAAAGTGCTCACAAAATATTCCATCGTGAATTTATGTGTAAACCTTTTTTCTGTCAAGTAAAGTCAACAAGAGTAATTAATATAAATAATTATGATAAATCTACACACACACACATACACTCACACACCCTTACATACACAAACACACACACACACACATACACACACACCCGTACACACACACACACCCGTACACACACACACACACACACACACACACACACACACACACACACACACACACACACACACACACACACACACACACACACACACGCACACATACGCACATACACACGCACATACACACACAAACGTACACGTAAACGCGCGCACACACACAAATATAACCACATGCATACCTGGAAAACATACACACACAAACTACACACATGCGCGCACACAAAATACGCACACACAATGTGTAGACATACTTATTAAGAATTCTTTCGAAATGAACCGAAAAACATCCAAAAAAATCTAGTTTCCAAACTAAATCACATATTAATAGATTTCTTAATACCTTTAAAAGTTTGTTCAATTTGAATTCTTAAAACATGCAAATACTGAAGAAGAAAAAAATCACGAAAACTTTGTTACTTAATATGGATATTTTTTAATACATCTTCGTAAAAGTCTTCGAACATAAATTAGAATACGTCAAGAATCATTGAAAATATATTTCACTCTACAAGTGTAAAAAGACAAAAGAAGTAATAAATGGAACAAACAACGAAATTACATGAAATATAATTATAATAGAAAAGAATGTAAAGAATAATATTATGTATATATCTTTACATCTCTTAAATAATTAATAATATATATATATATATATATATATATATATATATATATATATATATATATATATATATATATATATATATATCTCTACCTACCTAAGTCCACGCGTTCTTACAGAGAAAAAGTCATAGATACGCATAGCGAACTTTCACATATTCTGTAACTATCTTTTCATGAGCATCCAAAGATAAAATTTAATACCAGGTTGTTGCGGACTTAGGAACGCCTAGGATATGTTTATGCAAAATACTCCACGAATCTATAAATTTCATCCTCGCTTATAATGAAGTATTCAGATCGTTTATTTTTCTATATTTTCTAGTTAAAAGAAAAGGAAAATTAAAGCTGATAAGGTTAATTTTGTATGATAATTTAGCTCTCTTTCGCTCCCATCTATTATCATTATTATCCTATCGTTGCACAGCACTCTCGTTTATCTACCTTCTGTCAATCCTTTTGATACGCTGTTGTCCGGGTTGGGCTGAATTCCCCGGTGTCCGGAGAAAAATTATTGAATATCCTTCTCCTCTTTCTTATTTCTCTCTCTCTCTCTCTCTCTCTCTCTCTCTCTCTCTCTCTCTCTCTCTCTCTCTATCTCTCTCTCTCTCTCTCTCTCTCTCTCTCTCTCTCTCTCTCTCTTTCTTTCTAAATTTCCTGACCTTATTTATTCTCTCTCTCTCACTCTCTCTCTTCTTCAACGCGCCTCCTCCACCTTATTTTCCATCTCCTCGTTTTCCTTCTCCGTCTTTCCCTCTTTCTTTTTTTTCTGTTATCTGAGTCACGCTTTTTTCCCATCACGATATCCGCCCGGCCGCGCCCGCCATTTTGGACGCATTCAAAATTCTCGGTCGCTTTCGTTGCCCCGCAGCAGAAAGGAGAAAATAAAAGAGGGAGAAAGGTAGACAAAAATAGAAATGTACATTCCAAAGGCACATTAACCGAGGATCATTTCTTTTCCATCTATTCATTTTTACGCGAGGAAGAAGGAGAGGATTGTGAGGGGGAGGGGGAGAGGGGGAGTAAGGGAGGGAAGGAGAGGAGAAAAGACGGTTAGCAATACATTTTTGAAAAAGAGGACCCGTCATTCGAAGGATTCTTTATAATCTTTTCTCCTTCTCTCTCTCTCTCTCTCTCTCTCTCTCTCTCTCTCTCTCTCTCTCTCTCTCTCTCTCTCTCTCTCTT
>NW_027217503.1:5000-7500 GCF_042767895.1 Penaeus vannamei | reverse complement strand
TAAAACTCTTATTGCAGGCAGTCTTTATAATGGCTTCCAGCCTTACACAAACACACATCTTAACAGGCGATAATGCAATATAAGCAAATTTGAATCGAGTTTTAATAGACTTGAATTTAATGCGTAAATATAAATGTTGCAACCACCAGCTCGCATATTTGTATATGTCGATTTGTCACATTTGCGAGATAATTATCCCGCCAAACAACCGATATGACATTTCAAAACCTGCTCGTTCTACTGTATATACAAGCAAGCTTGCGAAAATTTGTAAAAGTGCGAATTATTTCTCAGAGCTCATGCCATAGGTCTTGAATTGCATCTTCAGCCTCTTGTTGGTAAGTTTGTTTTGATTGGTTAGGACGAGAGGCGTGACACGTTTCCCACTTTGACAGAAAAATGTTAATGAATTCACCCTTTTCACTCCTGCTTATGCAACTAACAGGCGAATTACCAAATAGATTAAAAAGTCGCTTCCCTTCTGATGTAAAAACCGATGTAAATATTGGCGAAAAAGACGAATCAGCACAAAATGCAGGCTAGCTTTTTAGTGATTTACCCCAACCTTTATACCCTGCAAAGTCGCCTATATTACAAGTATATGGCAAAGAGAAGGAACTATACAACTCCCTCGTTGGTTACAGTAATCTCCCTTATATCAGGAGCGTGCTCACTGTCATTTTTTTTTTCTGTCTGTTATAAGAACAGAAAAAAACATTGTAAGATGTCAAAAATAAACTTGCTTGAGGGCATAAATTCAACCAAACTTTACTTCTCGATCTCCCGCAATCGTCTTTCTCACCTGCCCACAAATATGCGGTTAAAGATCGAACTAAATAACTTGCTATCTTCCGGAGATAGCCACCACTCCGTCGGCCTACTGTAATTAACTTTATCGGGGAACGCTCATCTAGGCACCATTAAAAAGTAATGCATACTTACCTTTGATCAAATCTCCCTGTACAAAGAGAAACAACAATTTTTACAGCGACATTGAATAAAACTTGCTACTCGACCTCTTCAATATTTTTTGATAAACGTAATACTTTTTCATGTCAGATGAAGAAACATCTAAACATCTAAACATTCCCGGCTAAGATATAATGTTTCACTACTTAATTCACTAATTGCCATAGCAATGAAAACTGTTAAAGGTTCCTTAAAACTATTTATCTTTTAAAAAATGTACAAAAGAGAAGGCTTTAAGCAATTGTAACATTTTTTACGTTTTAGCCACAGGCCCTTTATCTAAACAAAGGCTTTGATAAGATATGAAGACGTTTTAGGATAAAATGATATAACTCGTTTGCCCTTCTTGTCATAGTTTTTATCATTTTACCTGTATTACGCACATTTAGGCACCGTTTTTTTAAGTAATGCATACATTTTCATCAAGTTACTCACTAATTGTCGTAGCGACGAAAACCGTTCAAGGCCCTTAAATAACATTTTCACCATCAAAATAAAAGAGAGAGGACAAAAGTGTATAAAAGAAGAAGGCCAAGTAATTGTTAACATACAATTTGCCGTTTTAGCAGCAGATTCTTTATCAAAACAAGACTTTTATACAATATGAAAAAAGCTTTAGGATAAAATAATTCTTTTGTCATAGAGCTTTTATAATTTTACGTCTATTGGACATAGATGAATTCGCCTAAACAGGGATTTTCAACCAAGGATAAATTTACTCCAAACGAGTAGAAAGCGTACATGACACCCTCGATGCGAAAGGTCCTAGCAGCTAGCATGCGAATTTCCATTTCTTTTTTTAAACCAAGTCATCAGTAACTATAAATTTTCCATAATCATCATATTACTTGCAAACAAAGGCACTTACTTTTTCTTTCTATGCGACTGCATTAGACATTCCTGATATTTACGTGGTAGTAAAGGGGTATGTGGCGAGCAACATAGAGTCAAGGAGGTAAATTATAGAGGAAAGGTTAAAATCACACACCTAAAGAGAAAAAGTGGCAACCGAAGACAAAATTTCAGTACTTTTGCCATTAATGGCAAGTAGAAAACATTCGTTTGGAAAAGAAAAATCGAATAATGTCATAATGAGGGAGAGAAAAGCGCCCTTTTACAAATACAAGAACGACTGAAAGTACATATATACATATGGGCGGAGCAAATTTTTTGCAGGTCATGAAAATATAGGGCAAAACCATTAAAACGTTCTCGCATTGCTGTCATCTTTAACAGAAGACATGTATATTATCAGTAAAATAAGTTTTGTGCAATTGAGTACATTTGTCTTTTCTATAATAATAATACAAAAAGTCAATTTGCTCATCAGTACTACTAAAGTCTTACTTATCTAAAGATGTCCTCCTAAACAGTGATGTTTTGTCCAATATACAGGTGATGGAAGACCTTACACAGACGGCAGAGAATACCGCGACTCGTCACGAGCTATTGGTCTCACGAGCATACTAGGCGAAAAAAACAAGTACTCGTCTCGACTCCATCCGTGAAGAATTGCTTGGTTAATGAATAT
>NW_027217501.1:0-7500 GCF_042767895.1 Penaeus vannamei | reverse complement strand
GCCTACTGGCTCTTGTTCCTTAAAACACCTTTGCCGTGTAGCTTACCCTTCTCTGCTTTCTTTATTTCTTTAGTTGATACGAAACCTGTTTTACGTTTTTCGTCTTTTAAAGGGATAGACTCTGTCTAGCAAAGATCCACTCGGGGAGATTTGTTGACACTAACCAACCGTTCGCGGGAGCGTTCGCGCAATTGCTGCCAGGGCCGCACGCCTTTTCGTAGCAGCATTTCTGGCGTTCACTAAACTTCAGATGATAGAGAGAACGGATATAAATAGTATTATTGGATCATACATTATCATAATCGGATGAATATTAGATACAGTTACAAAAAGTAGGATCAAAGTCTGGTGATTATAAGGTTCTAATGCATTACTTTCTTGTTTATTACACTACAGAAAACACTATATATTACACTACAATAAATCCATTACCAAGCCAGTAAAGTAACATTCCACAACCTAAAGTGCACCCGTATCTCTTTATATAAAATGTATTAGATGTATAACTTAAGAAAATGCAAACTTGATTTATCTAGAAATTATACGACTCTTCATAGTGAGTGTGTTGCAGGGCTGAAGGTTTAAAGTCACTCTGCCTTTGATGATGACCAGCTAGAAGAAGACCAGCTGAAGTGAAATCAGATGTAATTTCCGCCGCGATGACGTATGATCTGCCGCATGTGTGTGTGTGTGTATGGATATATATATATATATATATATATATATATATATATATATATATATATATATATATATATATATATATATATATATGGTAGAAAAACCCACAATGCACAAACTTTATTTATTGAGGAAAGTGAGACAACAGGTTCAGAATCGTCCTCGATTCCATCTTCGGGTCTGAGGAGGCAAGGTTCAGTTCAGTTAGATTTGCGAAGTCATGCTTCGCCCGGGCCTTTTCTCTGGAGTGGCCCGGCCTGTGTTAACTATTTCTAGTTAACTCAGATGTTTTCTTTGAACTGCATGCTTATCGCGGTGGCTGGATTGCAAGCAAGCGATCCAGCTGCCACGGGGAAAGCATGTTGCACACCCTTTTTACCAGCCCGGCGGCTGTGGTGGGTGGTCCCTGCCTCAGAAATTGTGTGTGTACACAATTCTGCAAGTAATGTAACAGGGTGGCGTTAGGCTCGCCGCAGTGTTTGCATAACCTCGGTCTCATTGTCAATAATTTGCCAAGCGCATTGGTAACCTAGTCTTTGTCTGAATAGTATGACTTCGGTACCTCTTTTTGTGTTTGGAGGAAGGGCCAGTGGCTCATAGCCTGAAGCATCTGAGTACCACTTGGCAGCGAGCGATTTTGTGATGTTTTCTCTATGTGCTCCCCGGAGGACCGCACACGCTGCAGCTTTGGTACCTTGGCTCAGTCCCCTTCGGCTGGGTTTAACGATCATGGAGGATGGGGGCATACCCCTGCCCTTTACGGCTAGTTTATCAGCAAGCTCGTTCCCTTGTATGCCTATGTGGCTTGGGACCCAGTTTATGATGATTCTTCTACCTTGACTAAGGATTCTTTGGGCTATGTTTAGCAGTGTTGTCAAGAGGTAGATGTTATCTGGGGGCATGCTATGCTGTAAGCTGTCAATAGTTGCTCTTGAATCTGTATGAATGACAACGTGTCCTCCCCTCAGGGACGCGTGTGTCAATGCTTCCATGATCGCAACCGTTTCAGTCTGAAGCGTTGAGGCATTGTCAGTGACCCTAATGGATGCTGTGGTATCCTTTGTTGCAAAGTCGACGCCTGCAGTATGGTTTATTGGATCCACGGATCCGTCCGTGTAGTATGTTATACTACCCGGCGGAGTTATTTGATCAATGGCTCTTTGTGCTTGTGCCTTTAGGCTAGGCATGGAATACTGATCTTTTCTCATTGTGAGATTTAGAATTGAGAATTCGATCATTTCGTTTGCCCACGGCGGGGGTTCTTTGTAGTCAGGGTGAGGGGAGTCCATACCCTTGGCAAGCAATGAATCTTTTAGTTGAAAGCGTATCAAAACTCTGGCTGTAAGTGTGAGCCAGGGATTGTCCGCAAACAACTGGTAATCTTGTAGGCGTCTGAGAACTCTTTGTCTTAAATAGGAGTTTGTGGGTGCCTGCAGGACCTTGGAAAGGAACTATGCTGCCATTAGATCAATTCTAGTGTCCATGGACGGTAAATCAGCTTCCATGAGGAGGTTGATGACCTTTGTCCACTTAGGTGCACCTAGAATTATCCTGGCTGCTTCGTTTTGTATTGTTTCCAGTTTTTCTTTTAATGTTGTGCTGGAAGCAATGAGGGCGACAGATGCATAGTCAATAATAGGACGGACAGCATGTACATAGAACGATCTTAGTACTTTGTGTCCTGCTCATATGTGTCTCCCTGTCATGACTTTCATGACTGACAGTCTTTCCTTGGTTCTGTCAAGCAGGTATTGGATCTCCTTTTTGAAAGTGTGTGTCCTATCCATACACCAAGGTATAGATAGTCCTTCACCCATTCCAGATCCATACCCTGTACAATGAGTTTTTTGTTTCTGACATTGGTTCTCAGGGCCATTGCTTTGGATTTTGCTGCTGATATTTTTAGACCCGTCCTACAACACTTCAGACACCAGGTTCAGACAATGCTGAGCTCTAGTAAGGCAGTGATTGCCAGAGGCTATGATTGCCAAGTCATCTGCATAAGAGATGATCTTGCATCCCTCTGGCAGGTGAATGTCGAGTCTGTTGGACATGAGGGTATTAAACAGGGCTGGACTAAGAACCCCTCCCTGAGGAGTTCCATTTTCAAGTGGCATGTGCTGTGAGAGGTGGCCTTGAAATCTGACATTTGCTGATCTATTTTTAAAATAGTCAGCTATCCAGGCCAAGAGTCTGCCTTTGACTCCTTTTTGGATTAGGGTCTCTTGAATGGCAAGCGGACTTGCCAGTTCAAAAGCCTTCTCCAGGTCAAGGAAGACGTGCGAGGTGCAGATTGTGCTTAAGAGTGTGGAAATGCTATGAGCAGTGCCCTTACCCCTTGTGAACCCGTGCAGGTGTTCATGGGGGGGGGGGGGGCCGTTTTCCATCGGAGCCTGTTGAGTACCATCTTCTCAGCTGTTTCACCCAGGCAGCTGAGAAGAGAGATGGGACGGTACTTGCCAGGCTCCTTTGGTTTCGGGATGGGAACTGTTGTGGCTTGTTTCCGGCTCTAGGGCACCATGGCTGTTTGCCAGGATTTGTTGATAACCTGCAAGAATGCAAGTTCTCCTGCAAGGCCTAGATGCGAAATGATGGGGTGAGAGATCCCATCAGATCCCGGTGTTGACCCAGAACTGGATTTGTATGATTTTCTTATTCGAGTGCCTTGTCTCTTATGAGAGCAAGTCTTTCTGGATTTAAGTTTTGTTGTTTTTCTCTCATCATTGGAGGCAGATTGTTGGTGCTGGTTCTGGCAGAGGACTCAAGCACCAATCTGTTAGCCTCTGATTGTGGGTCATGATGAGTGCATTTCGGGGCTTGGCGGCTTGTCGCTTGCCTGACCCGTTTCCACAACTCTGTAAGGCTGGTCTGGTGCCCAAAAGTTTGGCACCATTCCAGCCATTTTTCCTGCCTTACTCTGTTGGCAGTTTCCTTGGCATCCACGACAGCTTCCCTCAACAGGGCCAGATTGTCTGGAGATTTTTGCCGTCGTAAGTTTTTTCTACACATATTAACCCTGTGGTTGACCTCTTTGATCTCGTCATTATAGTACCAGGCGTCTTTGTTAGTTCTGGACCATGGACGAGTTTTGGGGATCGTTTGTGAGGCTGCCTGGATTAGCCTTGCCTCTAGCACATCCACATTTTCATTATTGTTATTGGGTTCATTGTCTTTCAGACATCGAGCCAAGCCTTCCTGGAAGGCAAACCAGTTGGCCTTGTCAGTTTTCCATTTAGGAATGTGATGTGGTCTTTGGGCTGGACCTGCATCCATTAGTGTGGTGACTATGCCGTAGTGATCACTAGTAACCGTATCATCGACACACCACCGAATTCTCTCTACCATTGTTGCAGTGGCAAAGGTGAGGTCTAGGACCCCTCCCTTCACATGCATTGGTTCTTTGGTGTTGAGAAGAGCGATCTCAGGGAATGTCTCAAGCATTTCTGCTATGTGAATGCCTGCCGCGTTCGGCCTTTTGCGGGGATTCAGCATAGCTGTGTGCATTGAAGTCTCCTCCTATGATCACTCGGTCTTGTGCTGCAGTAGCACAGACCTGGTTCAGATCTAAGCTCTCACACAGTGGTTTGCTATAAATATTATATATTTTTATAGGGCCCCCAGGTAGCTGAATCTCAGCAGCAAGAGATTCAACACCATCTCCACAGTGCGGCGGGTTGGTTATTAAGGAGCACGGGATAGCTTCTTTTACCAGGGTCATCAAGCCTCTAGCACCATCCAGGTTTGGAGTGGTGAAGGCATGATATCCTGAGAAGCACACGGATCCCATAGTTAGTGTCTCCTGGAGCATGACGACGTCAATGCTCCTTGCTCGCACAACTGACTGGAGAAAGGAGTTCTTGCTTCTATAGCTACAGATATTCCACTGCAGAATGCTTAGATTGTGTGCCATGATAGTTACTCAGAGTCACTTGCTTCAGCTTCAGATGCCCCAGTGCTGGTGGCATCAGATAAATACAGATCCTCGTTGATTGAGGATTGTACAACTTCCTCTAAGTCAGACACTCCGGTTAAGGCTCTACCGAGGGGTGTAGAGCCTAGGTTGGAAGTGCCACCTCGGGTCAGGGGACGAGACTTTGGCTGTACAGACTCGGCCTGCAGTGGGGGCTTCTGCTGCACAGTTTCAGCCTGTCCTGACAGACTAGCTGAGGTTTCACGTAATGCTTCTCCCGAAGCTAGCCTGCCATCCAAGGATTTAGGGAGGGGAGAGCTGCTCGTTTTCGGTTTGGAGGCTTCTAGCTTCCTTCCCTTCAGAGCTGCCACAGTTTGGGTCATAGCCGTCATTGCGACCTGCAAGGCAAGGGAGAGGAAGCGGTATAAGAGGGAAAGGAGGATAAGCACTCGGGAAACACGGGGCAGGTGAGGACAGGAGAACGAAGCGAAGGGAGGTCAGGTCAGGTCGAAGGATAAGGGGGTCTATGTGACCGGTGACCGACATAAGGAAGGAGACGAAGGATGTGGGAAGCGAGTCTGCGGGCATGGACATCAGCGGAAGGGAAGAGAGTGCGTGCTGCTTTCCAGTCCATCTGATGGCCAGTGTCCCACTGATGGCAGAAGAGGGCGTTGTTGCTATGTCCCCTGGATACAGCGTACTTATGCTGAGACAGACGCTTAGTAAGACTGGCGCCTATTTCACCAAAATACTGCTTATCACAGGAGGCACACGGAACAGCATAGGTGCCCACCTTCGAGGTAGAGGGAGGGTAGGTGTGAACCAGGTTACGACGGAGAGTATTCACCTGGCGAAAGGAGAGTCTGCAGTTGAGAGACTGCAGGGGCCGACGGAGGGAGTAGATCTCCTCAGTGTAACGCAGCCTGAGGAAAGGCGGGTGAGGAGACTCATTGGGAGGGGAGTCATTGTAGAAGGTACGCCGCGCCCTGGATAACGCGACGTCAAGGACATGGCGAGGGTAGCCCAGTTTGGAGAACGAACGACGAAGGAAGTCGATTTCTCCATCCAAGTACTGGGGGTCACAGATGCGGAGGGTACGAAGAAACAGCGAGGTGGCAACCCCTTTCTTCACATGCAGTGGATGGTACGAGAAGAAGTGTATGTACATACCACTGTGCATAGGCTTCCTGTATATGGAAAAGGAGATATGATTATCAGAGCGATGGACAAGTGTCCAAGAAAGGGAGCTTGTCGTAAACCTCCCATTCCACCTTGAGACGGATGGAAGGAGAGAGGAAATTCAGCTGCGACAGGAAATCAGGGAACAGGGCAGTGTAATGGGGCCAGAGAGCGAAGACGTCGTCGACATATCTCAGCCACATGGAAGGACGAGGGGATATGGAAGGGAGGAGCTCCGACTCGAAGAACTCCATGTACAGGTTAGCCAGAACAGGGGAGAGAGGAGAGCCCAGAAGGAAGTCGACTCCACACACAGACGAATCAGCTGGAGGAATATTCCGGTGGGAAGAGGAAGGCGGGGATCCTCGGCAGGAAGCTTCCTCTGAAGGAAAGCGGGACCTCGGTGAACAGGGAGTCGACATCCAGGCTCAGCATGGATGCCGGCGGGGCACCGCGGACACGGGAGATGAAGTCCTGTAAATGGCGAAGGTGAGCAGGAGAAAAGGTGCCAAGAAGGGGAGTGAGTGACAGCCAGCCAAGCCGCCAGAGGATGCGTCACCGATCCCCGGGAGGAGATGATGGGGCGTAGAGGCACGGACGGCTTGTGGGTTTTAGGAAGCCCTTAGAAATGAGGGAGGCGAGGGTTGACGACTTTGAACCTCTGGTAAAGGTTCGCCTCCGGGAAACAGGCTGCAAGCTCTCTCAGACGACGGTGGAAAGTGGCAGCAATATATGTTTGTGTGTGTGGGTGTAAAAATACATATGTATATATACACGTTATATATATATATATATATATATATATATATATATATATATATATATATATATATATATATATATATATATATGTGTGTGTGTGTGTGTGTGTGTGTGTGTGTAAATATATATATGTATATATACACGTTATATATTTATATATATGTGTGTGTGTGTGTATGTGTGTGTCCGCATATATATATATATATATATATATATATATATATATATATATATATATATATGTATGTAGAAATATATATATATATATATATATATATATATATATATATATATATATATATATATATATATATACGCACAATATATATACACATTATGTATATATACATAGAAACATTATATATACATATATATACATACATACATACATATATATATATATATATATATACATAAATATACACACACATACATATACATACACACGCACACACACACATTGTGTCTACCATGCTTTTGATAGCATTATTTGGCGAAATGTTTATAATGCTCCTTGTCTTGTTAAAGCTCTGAACTTATTGTTGGAAATCAGCAAAACTCTTAAATCTCGTTCATATGATAAAGAATAGTTTAATGGACGGTGTCACCAGGCTTATAGGGACAAACGTGCTGCCTCCAATCTCTGGTCTGCTAACCGTACTCGTCCTTGTTGGGAGAGCTATGGTACCATGCGTAACATAGCAACTAATGTTTATAATATAATGCTTACTTGAAAGAAGTTCTCTCAGAAGCCTCGCAGTCTCATAAATGGTGGTCGACCCTTTTTTGGCTTATGTGAAGTAATTATCGTGCATTGTTTTTTCCTTGAATATTGGTCAATAATGTATGCTTAGCCTATTCATGCAAAAAAAAAAAAAAAAAATCGAAGACCCTCTGGTATCCCCCAAAATCCCATGGCAACGCCCTTAGAATCGAAGATGTAAAACATCGGCGATCATCGGCAATCC
>NW_027217498.1:10000-12741 GCF_042767895.1 Penaeus vannamei | reverse complement strand
TTATAAGTATGATTATTAACATAATTATCATCATCATTATCTCTATTATGATCATTGCACTTCCAGCTGCCACCGCTGGCTGGCCTAGTGCGAAAAAAAACAGCGCTGCATCTTCTCGCTCTGCCGCTTCATAGCCTCTCCATCGAGACTACTGAAGTGCCTCCTCGTAGCCTCTCTTGGTAGCTGGGTAGCTTGCAGTCCCAGGCTAAACTGGGGTAATCTCGGAGCAGCAGGAGGCCCTAGAGGTGCGGTGTCATGGCCTACCGGCGTGTGGACAAGCTCTTTCTCTGTGCCAGCTCCTAGCCCCTCAGCCCCCAGGGGAAAATTGGGGGCTCAGGGAAGGTGGACCTTGCCAGTCCTCTGCCCGCAAGATCTTTACTCACTGGCAGCGTCTTTTTAAAATGGAAAGGCTGGAAAGCGATTAACTGCAAGTGAGGCGGGCTGTGGGTCCCGTTGGAAGGGCGACTGCTGGGGGGAGAGTGGGAACGGGAATTACTCGTCCCGCCTACGCCCTGGCAGCTGCCAACCCGCTGCGAAGCCTGTGGGGCAAAGCCCTAGGGAACCCCTCAGGGGATCATTGGGCCCCACAGGCTGCCACCCCCTTTTATATGGGGCAATGCTGGTGGGGGTGGCAGAGGTTGTGTCCGCCTGGAGCAATTACGCGAAATTTAACCTCAGGCGAGCTATATGGGTAGGAGCTTGGAACATCCGGTCTTTATAGCAGGATGAACGATTACCCCTGCTATCAAGAGAACCGAAGTGATCAGTATGGGTGGTTACACTTACTACTGATTGGGCCAGAGTGATGGTCAGCATCTCCAGGGAGTAGCCATAGCCATCTTCAGCCGACTTTAGACCTTCGTTAATAGAGGTTTATCTAGTTGACAAACGTTTTATGGCAATGAGACTAAGCTATGCTTTTTGCTTTGTCTCAGATTGTTGTGTATGCTCCTTCCGATATTTAAGAAATATCAGCAAACTCACATCTGTGGCAGATAAATGCCCCCGACGAGATATTCACATTGCACTGGGTGCGAGAACAGCCTTCTTCTCCCAGACTTTACTAGGTCCCAGAGATTGAGGATTTCTGGCTCCAACCTGTATTGCGGGACTTAGTATAGTGATATGATTACTGTGGCACAGAAAATCGACCTCATTCTTATTAGTACTCACTATGTGATCCTTCAGCACTGCCGAGTTTACTTGAGTGCCGAGTTCTGTGGTGCTGTCCATAAATTGGTTGTGGTAACAATACGTGTCCACTTCATAACTTCCCGTCTCCCCAGTGGCCACTCTAGGGTGTTGTGGTGTAAATAAACGCTTCTTTTGACTTGCTTCTTTAATTAGAAGGAAAAAAAACAGGTTCATAAATGGATCATAAGGCAACACTGCGGAATTACGTCCTCAAAGCGCGAGGGCGACCAGACGACTGACTCACCGGCAGTTGCCCAAGCGCGCTTGCCTCTCCCAAGGGCTGGTTAACATGTTCATACATGCACTGCACACATACTGCATATACAACAAAGCATATAACACGTGACACATAACAATTGACACAATATACAGGCCCACAGTCACATAACATTACGGGTGTTCCACTTGGACTGATTGAGCGAGGAGTGTGAATGGAGGTTCTCTGCAGGAACTTCTGATCGGTTTACAGTGCTCGAAGACCTAACGGATCCTGTAGTTCCTTGTGACTCCTTTTATTGTGAAACACTCGATGCAACCAAGGAGTTCATTAGTGAATGCCCGAGGATAAGGCAAAATTTCATCTTGCTGGAGACACTGAGGGCCACAGATGTCTGTTGCACGGTTTGTCAGCACGTCAATCAGGATGTGTGGCGTTCCTTGCTGCACAGAATTCGGACACTGCTGAGAAGGGATAAGGAACAGTTCATCTGAATCTTCTGAGGAGGTTCAAGGAAACGACCTTCGTGCTGCCTACCAAGCCATAAGAAAACTGAACTCATCATGTTGGGTTCGTGAGCATTGGGCTGAGTATTTTGAGCAACTGCTTCAGGTAGATCCTCCAGCAATTAGTCTAGATGCTAGTGGTGTCGCGATCCCTGTGCCAGACCAGCCCATGAGTGAGGAACCTCCTATCCTGACTGAGATCATCTTAAAGGCTGGGAGTGAGCCTATGGCACAGGGCTTGCAAACTGTCCTGAGTGCCATCTGGCAGTCATGTTCCATTCCTTCGGATCTGCTGAGGGGCTTGGTTCTCCCCCTCTGGAAGGGGAAAGAAGATCATTAGGATAATAGCACTTACAGTGGCATCGCACTTCTCAGTATACCAAACAAGGCTTTCGCCCACATTCTTCCGAAAAGGATCCATGACCACCTACCGAGGCACTAAATATCAGAGTGCTCTGAATTCACTCCTGGCAAGTCCATAACAGACCATAACCTGGCTAATCAAATCACTGTGATACGCTGTCATGAGTTTGGCTATGAGCTGATTGCACCTTACATCGATCTCAAGAAGGCGTGTGACAGTGCATTGTGGATTGCTAGGGGAGAATCTGATAGGGGAATTCTGACACAAGTTATTGGTTTAATAGCAAGCCTATATAATGGTACTGAAAGTGCTGCTTCCCTGTTAACTCAGGAACCTGTTCAGTCAGTACATGCTTGTGGCGAGAATGATGACATCACAGAGAGCTTTAGATACCTCGGAAGTATATTTCATGTCCCTGGGCTGTATGATCAGGAAGTCAATAGATGGATTGGTCTGGCAG
>NW_027217497.1:0-2500 GCF_042767895.1 Penaeus vannamei | reverse complement strand
TACAGAAAATGAAAGGCTTTTCCTTAAGATAAAGCAAAGGCAGGAGGTAATTTAAAGTGGCTTTCTTCATGCTTTTTCTGCACTGAGTAGCATTTTACAGTATTATCAGTTTTTAGGAATTTTCTGATGTTCTTTGTTACAATTTATAATTTGCTGTTGGTATCTTTGTTGTTTAGATATCAAGTGTCAGAAATTGTGTGCATTGTTTAATATTTGTTCAATATTTCCCATGGCCTAACTTGATTATGATATTTTTGTTATTTAGTGTTCTTGGCTGTCATGTTTATTTTTAAATCTATTTATTTTGATTATTTAGTATTCTGTCCATAGGTCTGGAACAAGTTGATGGAACTGGAAGAGAAAGCAAAAGATCCAAACAGATTGTTTGGTAACCGTGGATGTTCACTTTTTCAAGAAGAAAAGGAACGAAAAAGAGTCAGAAATGTGAGTATCATTCCTTTCTGTTCACAATATTAACCTCTCCTTGTATTGAAATGAAAAATATTTTCTTGCATGTATTCATGATTTAAAAAAAAAAGTGATTTAGAAGCTATACATCCAGATATCAAGAACATTCTCATCAACAGAGCATGTCTTTGATTCATTCATTAGGAAAGAAATATCTTTGATAAATCTAAACACATATTTCAGGAATTGCCTCGGATAGAAAAAGAACTTGAAGATTTAGTGTTGCAGTGGGAAGTAGAAAAAGGGAAGCCCTTCCTTCTTGGAGAGCAGAGTGTATCAGAGTATATTCAGAATCAATGGGAGAAATACAAGAATCAAAAAGAGAAAGAAAAGAAGGACAGAGTAAGTTCTAAATTGAGTTCTTATATTGAGATCACATATGTATTATGTTCTCAACCAGGTGTTCACAAGCCCTAAGGGCTGCAGAAGGCTGCTGGTGAGATGGTTAGTGTCCTAGTTCATTTTCTACTTTGCAATCAGTTTTGAGGGGACTGTCATGGAAAATGTCTTTTTTCTCTACTCATTTCATCATTAAAAAATATCGTTTGGGGATAGCTCATTGATTGTTTTTGCATAATATAGAGTATGTAATTGTGCTTCGTCTTATATATAGTTTTAACCTTGTCCCCCCTAAAAGTCAGTTTTAAAATCTTTTTCTTTTTTTTTTTTCTTTTTTTCCCTTTTTTTATTATTTATTTATTTATGCATTTATATTTTTTATTTTTTATTTATTTATTTTTTTACTGTCATATCTATACATGTATTTATATATTCCTATATCTATACATGTATATATATACCTATATATATATATATGTGAGTATATATACCTATATCTATATATTTATGTATATATACCTATATATACCTTTTTTTTTATATATATATATATATATATATATATATATAAAATATTTTTATTTTTGTTTTTTTTTTTTTATATATTTATATATATATATTATATATATTTATTTTTATATATATTTATATATATATGTTTTTTTTATATATTCATATATATGTATATATATTTATATATATATGTTTTTTTATATATATGTTTTTTTTATATATTTTTAAAATATATTTTATATACAAAAATTTTATATATTTTTTTATATTTTATAATATTTTATATATAAAATATATATATATACAAAAAATATTTTTATATATAAAATATATATATATATATATATATACATATATATATATATATATATATATATATATATATATAATTTTATAATATATATATATAAAATATATATATATATATAAAATATATATATATAATATATATATATATATATATTTTATATATATATAAAATATATATAAAAATATTATATATATATATATACAAAAAAATATATATAAAATATATATATATACAAAATATATAAACAAAATATATATATATATATATATATATATATATATATATATATATATATTATAATATATTTTACAAAAAATATATATACATTAAAAAATATCGTTTCGGGATAGCTCATTGATTGTTTTTGCATAATATAGAGTATGTAATTGTGCTTCGTCTTGTATATAGTTTTAACCTTGTCCCCCCTAAAAGTCAGTTTTAATATCTTTTTCTTTTCTTTTCTTTCTTTTTTTTCCCCTTTTTATTATTGTTTATTTATTTATGCATTTATATATATATATATATATATATTTTTTTTTTTACTGTCCTATATCTATACATGTATGTATATATACCTATATCTGTATATGTATGTATATATACCTATATCTATATATGTGAGTATATATACCTATATCTATATGTATGTATATATACCTATATCTATCTGTCTAACTATCTTTTTATATATATATATATATACATATATGTATGTATGTGTATGTATATATATATATGTATGTGTATGTATATATATATGTATATATATTTATATATATTTATATACATGAATATATATATGTATATATATAAATATATATATAAATATATATATATATACATATATATATACATATATATATATATACA
>NW_027217494.1:7500-12730 GCF_042767895.1 Penaeus vannamei | reverse complement strand
TATATATATATATATATATATATATATATATATATATATATATATATATATATATATATATATATATATATATATATATATATATATATATATATATATATATATATGTATATATATATATATATTTATATATACATTTATATATATATATATACATGCATACATACATACATACATATATATATTTATGTATATATATATATATATATATATATATATATATATATATATATATATATATATATATATATATATATATATATATATATATATATATATATATATATATATATATTTTATATATTATATATATATACATATATATATATATATATATATATATATATATATATATATATATATATATATGCATATACGTATATATATATATATATATATATATATATATATATATATATATATATATATATATATTTATATATATATGTATATATATATGAATATATATATATATATATATATATATATATATATATATATATATATATATATATATATATATATATGTATATACATATATATTCATATATATATATATATATATATATATATATATATATATATATATATATATATATATATATATATATATATATATATATATATATATATATATATATATATATATATATATATATATATATATATATATATATATGTATATATATATATATATATATATATATATATATATATATATATATATATATATATATATAGATGAATATATATGTATATATATGTATATATATATATATATATATATATATATATATATATATATATATATATATATATATATATATATATATATATATATATATATATATATATATATATATATATACATATATATATATACATATATATATATATATATATATATTATAAATATCATTTTATTATAATTTTCCTAATTAATGTCATAATTATCCTAATTAATGTCATAATTATCCTAATTTATGTCATAAATATCCTATATATTGTCATAAATATCCTAATTAATGTCATAAATATGCTATTTTATGTCATAGATATCCTAATTAATGTCATAATTATCATTATTATCCTCAAATTTAATGGGATTATCGTGAAAATCATCATAATTAGCCGAATTATTGCAGAAATCATCATAATCATCCCATTAACTCGAAAAAGGGGTGTTTTCGACCATATTCTGAAAAGGCCATATATCGTTAGATTTCGCCGTTTTTTTTACTCTGGGGATTTATATACTTTTAGCCTTTTTTCATTATGTATGGGCTTTAAGATTATAATCATCATTATCATTAATAGCATTAACATCATCATTATCATCATTATTGTAATTATCGCCATATTATCTTTATTAATGTTATTTTCCTCATTATAACTATTTTTATAATGATAATGACAATAATGATAATTTTAGAAATAATAACAACAACAGTAATAAATATAATAACAATAATAGCAATATTATGATTATTTTTACTATTATTATCATTTTTAATTATCATTATCGTTAGTATTATTGTCATTATCATGAAAATTATTAGAGTATTGTTGAGGATTGCTATTATTGCATTAATTACGCAAATTATCATTATAATTATCATTTTATTATGATGATCCTAATTAATGTCATAATTATCATTATTATCGTCATTAATAATGGGATTATCATGAAAATCATAATTATTATAATGTTTTCGACTCATCTCTCAATAGGCTGTATTTCGCTTGATTTCGCCGTTTTTTCGACTTTTGGGATTTTTTAATTTTAGCCTTTTTCTCATTATAGATGGGCTTTATGATTATAATTATCATCATTATTGTCATTATTATCATTATTATCATTATTATCATTATTGTCATTATCGCCATAATTTTCCTTAATATAATCATTATAATGATTATTATCTTCATTACTAATGTCATTTCCGTCATTATAATAATCTGTATAATGATAATGACAAAAATAATTTTAGAAATAATAACAAAAATAATAATGATTATAATAACAATAATATCGATATTATGATTTTTTCTATTGTTATTTCTATTATCATATTCGTTATTATTATTGTTATTATTATTAGAGTCATTAGAATGTTGTTGGTTATTGCTATTATTGCAATTATTACGCCAATTATCATTATAATTATCCTTTTATAATTATCATAATTATTCTCATAATTATCTTTATTATCGTCATTATTGTCATTATTATCGTCATTATTGTCATTATTGATGGGGTTATCATCATAATTAGCAGAATTATAGCTGAAATCATCATAATTATCATATAAACTCGAAAAAGGGGGTTTCGCTATCTCAAAAGGCTATATTTAGCTAGATTTCGCCGTTTTTTCGACTTTTGGATTTTTTTTTTACTTTTAGCCTTTTTCTCATTATAGATGTGCTTTATGATTATAATTGTCATTATTGTAATTATCGCCATAATTACCCTTAATGTAATCATTATAATGATTATATCTTCATTATTATTATCTTTTTCGTTGTTATAATCATCTATATAATAATAATGACAATAAAGATTATTTTAGAAATAATAACAACAATAATAATGATTATAATAACAATAACATTATCTAATATTGTTATTTCTATCATCATATTCGTTATATATATATATATATATATATATATATATATATATATATATATATATATATATATATATATATATATATATATATATATATATATATATGTATATGTATATATATATATATATATATATATATATATATATATATATATATATATATATATATATATATATATATATATATATATATATATATATATATATATATATATATATATATATAATTATATGTATAATTATAGATATAATTTTATTATTTCTAGAATTATCAATATTGTTATCATTAGAGAAATAGTTATAATGAGGAAAATGACATTAATAATTTAGAAATAGCTCTTATAATGATTATATTAAGGGTAATTATGGCGATAATTACTATAATGGTGATAATGATGATGTTAATGCTAATAATGATAATAATGATGATAATAATCATAAAGCCCATCCATCCACAATGAAAAAAGGCAAAAAGTATAAAAATCCCCAAAGTTGAAAAAACGGCGAGATCTAGCGATATGTAGCCTTTTGAGAATATGGTCGAAAAACTCCCCTTTTCGAGTTTTTGGGATGATTATTATGATTTCTGCAATAATTCGGCTAATAATGATGATTTTCATGATAATGCCATGAATAATGACGATAATAATGATAAATATGACATTAATTAGGACAATTCTTATAAAATGATAATTGTAATGATAATTTGCGTGATTAATGCAATAATAGCAATCATCAACAATCCTCTAAGGATTCTCATGATAATAACAATAATACTAACGATAATGACAATAATTAAAAATAATAATAATAGTAGAAATAATCATAATATAGCTATTATTGTTATTATAATTATTACTTTATTTGTTATTATTTCATTACTGTTATTATCATTATAGAAATAGTTATAATGAGGAAAATGACATTAATAATTAAGATAATAGCTCTTATAATGATTATATTAAGGGTAATTATGGCGATAATTACTATAATGCTGATAATGATGTTAATGTTATTAATGAAAATAATGATGATAATCATGATGATAATGAGTATAATGATAATAATCATAAAAATAATGACAGTAATGATAATCATGATCACAATGATAATAAACATAATAATCATAAAAATAATGACAGTAACGATAATAATAATAATTATTATTCAGTCCATTTATGATACAAATAAAGAACAGAAGTAATATAATTCCAAATGTCGAAAAACGGCAAAATCTATCGTATTACAGCCTTTTGAGAGAAACGTCGAAAAAATCCTTTTTCGCTTTTAATGGTAATTATGAGGATTTTAACATTAATTCAGGTAATTAAGATGATTTTCATGATAATTCCTTTATTATTGACAATAATGATGATAATTATGATGATAATGACAATGATAATAACAATAATAATCATAAAATCATAATTATAATGATAATTGTGATAATTACTGCAATAATAGCAATAATTAACTCTATTCCAATAATTTCCATACTAATAATGGCAATAAAAATAATATCATTATCATTGTCATTATAATTATTATTATTGTCATTATCATTTCTAAAATTATCATTATTGCTATTATCATTATATAAATCGTTATAATGATAAAAATAGCAATAATAATTAGCATAATAATTATTCTAACTGTAATAATGATGATAATCATGATAATCTTGATAATGACTATAATGATCATAATCATAGAAATGATGACAGAAATGATAGTAATGATATTAATTATTATTCAGTCCATTTATAATGAAATAAAGGCCAGAAGTAGTAAGATCCCAAAAGTCGAAAAAACAGCAAAATCTAGCGTATTACAACCTTTTGCGAGAGACGTTGAAAAGCCCTCTTTTTCGCTTTTTAATGGTAATTATGAGGATTTTACCATTAATTCAGGTTATTATGATGATTTTCATGATAATTCCTTTATTATTAACAATAATGATTATTATGATGACTATGATAATGACAATAATAATGATAAAATCATAATTATAATAATTACTGCAATAATATCAATAATTAACTCTATTCCAATAATTTTCATACTAATAATGGCAATAGAAATAATAATAACATCATTATCATTGTCATTACAATTATTATTATTGTCATTATTATTTCTAAAATTATCATTATTGCTATTATCATTATATAAATAGTTATAATGATAAAAATAGCAATAATAATTAGCATAATAATTATTATAGCTGCAATAATGATTATATTAATAATGATAATCATGATGATAATGATTATAATAATAATCATCATAAAAATAATGACAGTAATGATAATAATGATGATAATAAATATAATGATAATCATAAAAATAATGACAGTAATGATAATAATGATGATAATAATTATTATTCAGTCCAATTATAATGAAATAAAGGCCAAAAGTTATAAAATCCCAAAAGTCGAAAAAAACAGCGAAATCTAGCGTATTACAGTCTTTTGAGAGAAACATCGGAAAGAAAAACTTTTTCGCTTTTTAATGGTAATTATGAGGATTTTAACATTAATTCCTGACAATGTTGATAATTATGATGATAATGACAATAATAATGACAACGATAAT
>NW_027217493.1:7500-10000 GCF_042767895.1 Penaeus vannamei | reverse complement strand
TAGACAGAGACACGGCAACCAGGGGGATGAAAGTATGTTTTGTATGAGGTGAAACAAGAATCTTCAATAAATGTTATTTTGGAGTTGAATGCTTTTAATTTCCTTATATTTTGTTTTGTAAGTATTAGACTAGTATACATTAGCTTTATTTTAACTATCCTGTTGACACTCCCCAAAATATAGTGCTAGTTACACCCCTGTATGCAGACCAAGAAGTAAGGTATGCAGTTTTTATTATATATATATTAACTCACACACAATACTAATATAGATTTCTTTTTTGAACAGGAGCAAAACTTATGCGGGCTATTGATCGTCTGAAGGATCAGACTTTTTTTCTTAGTCAGATTCCACAAAGGTCTTTACAGCAAACAATGTTTCCCTTAGGTAAGATTGAATGTCTTCATAGCATTGAATATTCAAAAATGAAGAGCTGATACTACTTTATATGATATAGCTTTAGCTAAATAAATAATGCTAAAGCATAGGTGTTACCCCACTGAGTCTAATCACCATTCAAGGGCTTTGTGCACTCTTGGCAAGTCATTCCCATCACCTCATCCTTCAGCAGAAACTCTCTTGATGGCAACTTCACACAACCCTGGCCCTCAGCCAGATTTTTACGTGATAGTATATTCATGTCTCTTGCACTTCAAGCCAAATTTTTTCATGATGTAATGGTCATCTTATCTGGACTGTAGGGGATAAAGGAGTTACAAATAAGAAGAAAACATACATTCTTTGTAATAGTGATTTTGTTCGTGAAATATATTTGAATAGGTTAGGATGTATTTGTTACAGTGCCATTATGGGCATACTGTAGGAGCTTAAATTTTTAAAGCTACAAGAATTTTGCTGTAGGTTTAGAATTTATATTAAGGTTACAGCTAGTTCCATGCCAGATGACCAGAATTTATGTTAACCTGTTGGATCTGGTTCCGTCATGGAAATCATGGGGCCGAAAATATGGGCAGTGGGTTACATAAGTAACCAACATCCCATGCGTGCAGTGTGTAGGTTGGGCGCACACGAACACCTATGAGCGGTGATTAGACTCTGTTCTTCCCCTTTGCAGAGTTATTTTGTGTAAACTTTTTTAGCCTCTTAGCCATTTTCTAATGCCCATGTTTGTCTTTTGATTTGTTTTATCCAGATGGAAATAGCTTAAGGTGGCTGTCGCATTCGAGAACAAAGTTCGTCATTTATGATCAGATTTTCGCGATTTTGTAATATAATATATATATACCTATATGCTGATAAACACTACCAAATTTCATATCATTTGAATGATAAACAATGGCGTTATATAAGAAAAATCTCAAAGTTTGATATTCACACTTTATCCGTAAACCAAACTTGTTGAATAAAATACCACATATACTCTATAACAATACAAAAAGTTTCCATTATACGGATCGTTGATTTCCTTTTAGTTTAGTGGGAATTTAGTTTTTTTCTAAATGCTCAGTCCTATGAACTCAAGATATGATATATGGACTTCTATTACATGAATGAAAATATCCATAATGTAAAAAATCAGAAATCTATTCAGCTTTCAAAAGACCCGAACCCCATTAGAATCTCCACACAGTTATGGAGAAATATAAAAGAGTGTTGGCAAACGTATAGTTTCCAGATATCAGGCTCCAAAGTTTAGGATACTTTTCCGTCAATTTTTTTGTTTTGTTTTGTTTCATTTTTTTAAGAATTCTTATCTGCGTCAATCTTTCTACATTCTATAGCATTCCCATGGTATTCTAAAGTGTAGCTGGTACCGGGACCCCCCCTTTTGCAAAGTACTTATGGCAATAACTGCACATGATTGTAGAATTAGCGCATGTCATCACAGATTTCACAATGCCTAACCTGGCCATGTGAGGTATTTCATAAGTATAAACAACTGCTGCAGCTGTGATTGAGATTTATTTCTTATCATATAATGTTTATTATATACAAACATAACATTTACCATTAGTTGTGTCCCCTTACTGTGTAATGAGGGCGTACTTCTGCAAGATGTATCGTGGAGATAGGAGCTATTAACATTTCGTTTCCTAGAATGGCAACATCTTGTCTCCCAGAGTCCCCAGTCTTGGCAATTGGCTGATGGGTAAACAGAGTTGCCACCTAGCTACCAGAGAACACCAAAATAAATAAGAAAAAATCAGAAAAGAACAATTATGTCGAGTATATTTCCATGGACGCGACAAGGTAAACATCGGAGCGGGAGGCGAGGGGTATATAGTCATTACTCCTTTATTCTTACATATTTAGGAGAAATATTACGTCTGTGGATTGCCAAAGCCTATGAGATAACACAAGATAATCATAAAAAATCTACAGCGACGGCCCCCTTAATTTCCTTGCACAGACTCCATATCATCTCTCTATGCAGTTAATAACTCAGTGCAAGACAAAAAGTATAGAATATTTGGTTATTTTTGTCATGTAATTTTTTTGTAATTTTCAATTTTCCATGGTACAACTTGTACCGCTGGTC
>NW_027217491.1:5000-7500 GCF_042767895.1 Penaeus vannamei | reverse complement strand
AAGAGAGCGAAGAAAGAGTGGAAGGAGAGAGAGGAGGCGAAAGGCAGATGAAAGAGAGAAAGAGACGAGGCAAAGGAGAAAAAAGGGACACAGAGAGAGAGTGAGAAAGAGACAGACAGGCAGACGGACACAAAGAGACAGAAAGACAGACAGACAGAGAAGCGGGTGGATCTTCATGCTAGCAGGAATTTGAACAGCAAAGGGGGTTAAAGAATCTACTAATCACTTTTAATCACGTTGATTTCGAAAATGATTGATGTTAATTGGCAAATGATGAACCCTTTTCCTTTTTTTCTTACATTCTGTAGGATCTGAAACCGTTAATGAACTAGTAGCGACCGTAAACATATAAAAAAAAATCAATTTGATTTTTTTTCTTTTTTTACTCTCTCTCAAATTTCGTATAATGAGAACTTTCCGAAATGGAGGAATATTATTCAAGATTAAGGACATATATTACGTAAGAACATAGCTTGATAAAGAATGACGAATGGGGGAATATCTTACCTTGTTTATCCCTGTGAAGAATGGGGAAGGTTTAGGAAAGGTGAGATTAGAGTATGGTGTGGATTTCAGATTTTATGAGAGGATTGCTTTTCTCTCTTTCTTTATCTGTCTATCTATATGTCTGTTTATATTCTTATTTTTCTTTTTATCTATATCTGTCTCTCTGTCTGTCTTTCTCTGTCTCTGTCTGCCTCTCTCTCTCTTGCTCTTGCTCTTGCTCTCTCTCTGTCTCTCTGTCTCTCTTTCTCTTTCTCTTTCTCTTTCTCTTTCTCTTTCTCTTTCTCTTTCTCTTTCTCTCTCTCTCTCTCTCTCTCTCTCTCTCTCTCTCTCTCTCTCTCTCTCTCTCTCTCTCTCTCTCTCTCTCTCTCTCTCTCTCTCTCTCTCTCTATCTCTCTTTCTCCCTCGTTCGCTCCCCTTCACACACATAAGAATTTACCAATATTCCCTTACTACTTCCAAAAAGATAAATGTATCATTCACGATAATCCGGCTCGATCAAAGACATTTGTATTCCTGGAACAAAAATATTCTTAATGTACAAAGGAATACTATCAAAGAGATTATCGGCTTTACAATCAAATTGATAAAATGGAACACAATGTTGGAAAGGTTGAGAATTATAAGATGGCGAAGATTATCACTTTTTTTTATCGTGTGAGGAAGGAGGGAAGTTGTCTTATCAACTCAACACACTGTATTATGCCTTGCTGTTTACTCCATAGTGCTTTGTATCTAGTACATCTTGCCTTCGGTAAAGTTCTAATTAATTTAATCATTGTAAAGTGACGTACGTCTAATGTTTCAATTGCTTTGAAGTGCATTGTCTATTTCCTTTGATGATTTCATTGTGCATTACACTGAGCTATTTTGATTGCTTTAGAAGTGCAATGCAATATGACATTTGATAACTTCAAAGTGAAAGACGTAGTTAATTAAGTAAACTGAAGCCTTTGCAGAGTGAAAGATGGATAGAGGAAAGCAATTAAAACAGATGCACGGATGAATGGAAATGTTATGATTTGAGAGTATGTAAGTATTCAAAGCAATTTAAAATTTCTAGTTCTAAAATTGACGCCTTTTTTTTCCTTCTGTCGAGTAAATTTCCAACTGATATGTCAGTAGCTTTCACAATAATGTCATATCTATCTACGTTGAACTAATATGAGGCATTAAGTTTTCTTTTATCACTGATATATTGTTAAGGATATTCCTATCCTTTTTGTTATCATTATAATCATCCTCACTCTTATGATAAATTCTCAATTATCATTATTGTTATCATTACTACCATAATCATCATTATTTTAAATGCAATCATTATCAGCATTATTATTATTACCATCATCATCATTATTATTATTACCACCATCATCATTATTATAAGCATTATTATCATCATCATCATCATCATCATCATCATCATCATCATCATCATCATCATTATGATCATTATCGTTTTTACTATTATCACCATTAATATTACTTTCATTATTATTATTGCTGTTATCAATAATGATACTAGTAACAAAACTTTTATCATTATCATTATTATCATTGTCATCATTATCATCATTGTTATTAATATTGTCATTAATTTTACTATCATTATTATTATCATGATTATCATTACTGTCATTTTCATTATCATCGTTATGATCATTAAAATCATTAATATTGTTATTATTATCATTACTTGAATCATCACCATTATCAATATCATCGTTTTTGTTATTAGCATTAGCAGTGTTATTATCATTATTCCTAGTAGTTTTAGTACTCTTATTATTAAATAATACTACTTATTTAAGTAGTATTGTTATTGTTATTATCCTCATTATTATAATTACAATTATATTTGTTATTGTTATCCTTATTGACATTATTATTATCATTTCTATCATTATCATTATTGTAATCATCATCATTATTATTATCATTATTATCATGATTATTATTTCTATTACTATTATCATTATTAGAATTCCTAGCATTA
>NW_027217488.1:0-2500 GCF_042767895.1 Penaeus vannamei | reverse complement strand
TATTATTAACACTTATTCAGTGCAAAATACTCGAGAAAATATTTCCTAATGAATTGTGGAAACCATTTACCTCAAAAATAGATCATCGCAAATTTGGAAACATCAGTGGTTGCTCCATTGTCCACTACCTAGTTCACCTGATCAATTATATCACTTCAAATGTAGATAAACCACTGGAGTTCACCAACATCACCGTCGACCTGCGGAAAGCATTTGCGACAATATTCAGTCAATGCAAAGTCCTTCTGCGACAGGAATTTGCGAAGGCGATTGCATTGTTGTACCCACAGTCGATGCAATGCGACAAAGGTCAACGCTGATTGGCCATCCTCACAAAGTCAGGTTCTGAGAGCCAATCAGTACCGACCTTCGTCGCATTGCCTCGACTGTGGGTACAATGCAATCGTCTTCGCGAACTCCTGTCGCAGAAGGGCTTCGCATTGATTGTTAATAAGGACGATCTCGTCGATCAAACCCGTTTAAGAAAATTATTTCGCCGGGATTTCACGAGGGCTGGCTAAAATGGACATCCTCCTTCAACATCCTCTGCTCCCAGAGGACGTACAAACAACAAAATACCTGATGATATTAATCTTCACTGCGATGTCCCTCAAGAAACACTCCTCTGCCCATTATTGTTATTGATGGTAAATGTGGATAATATTCTGCACGCAAAGATCTACCACTGTGTGGATGACGTGACACGCGCTTGCACACAAACCAGGGCAAAGCTACTACTTATTACAAGACGCCCTCAACTAAGTGGCAGAGCGGGCATTGTCAAACAAAAGTGTTAGTAAACACCAAGAAGTGCATTGAGGCGAAATTCAAATTTAACAAATTAGCCGACTGTGATAGTACTTTGACAATAGGGTAGGAGGTGAATCTATTAGTAGAGATTAGAAAGTTTTTCATGCTAACTAAATTAAAATCGGTGCATCCCAAGAAGACCTCCACATATGAACGACTTTCATCCGACCAATTTGTGAATATGAAGCACCAGTCTGACATTCGACTATTACTAAAGCCTCTTGTCTCAACACAAATATGCTGAATCCAGGGGACACAGCAACAACGCCCTCTTCTGCCATCAGATGGATTGGAATCAGCGCGCATTGTCTTCCCTTCCGCTGATGTCCATGCCCACAGACTGATGGAATCTTCCCTGATGAAGCTGCTGCCCAATTTCAATCTGAACAGCGGTTTTTCTCCAGCCGACAGTCTCCTCGCTTCCCATATCCTTCGCCTTGTCCCATATGCCAGCCACCCTTCACATACACCACTTGACCCTTCGACCTAACCTGACCTCCCTTCGCCTCTGTTCTCCTGTCCTCACCTGCCCCGTGTTCCCCGTGGTGCTTCTCCTCCTCTCCCTCTTATACTGCTTCCTCTCTCTTCCCTCTCACACCTCAGAGGCCCTCTCTCCTGTGGTGTGCAGAGAGAGATCACCCAATTGGCAAGGCATTATTGTCACTCACTTGGCGTGATTCTCCAGAGCTAAAGCCTCCAGACTTGAGCTTGATTACGATATTCTTTGACAACAAACTACACAGAGAGCTCCGTCAATTTCTCGTGGTTCGCCGCGACAATTGGCCAGGCCTTCTCTTGTAGTAAGTGCCCCACTACCGCTCCCTTGGAGAGCGAGGTTACAAACCAGGTCTGGACCCTCTGGTCCTGGACATAGTTTGTGGCCACGCACCAAGGGCGTCTTTTCGGTGTCTTACTCTTGCCCTCTCTTTCTGACTTCCTGGTGCAGCCTGGGCCTGTGAGAAACGTTGATTTCCAACATTCGCCTGGGCTGCGGTGACGTGATCACACCCCCCTTGCAGCAGGATTGGGGTGCAGAGCGTTTACCACACCAAAACTCCAAGTTCAGCCCACCCAGGGGGATCTCCTGTCCTGTGGTGCTGAAGGGTCGAGTGTAGGGATCAGAGCTTTTTGTGAGGCCCTTCTTCAGACCTCACCCAGAGAGGAGGTATAAAGATAACCCCCGAAAGGGGACTAATCTACTTCCAACTCTCTAATGATCACCACAAAATGAATCAGACCATGGCAGTCACCCTGGAGCCTTTCAAGGCTGCAGGGGGGCGAAAGAAAACCCAAAAGCAGGCCGAACGTGTCCGGCCTGCTGAACCGAGCAAGGACAAGACAGAAACACCAACCACAAAGTCTGTCCATGCACACCAGACTGAGGGAAGCCTGAACTCCCCTCAGAACTCCCTCAGTCAAGAAGGGGCTCCAGCTGTACCAGCCAAAACAGCTGCCCCCACTTCCAAAGGCCTTAAACCCCTGCAAAGGGGAGGCGTGAAGCGACGAAGGGTGGAAACTGACTCTGAAGAAGAGGCAGAACACACCCCAAGTCGACTAACGCGGTTTAAGGTACCAAAAAAACCTGAAGACTTCGACAATGCATACCAGCTGGTAAGGGCATTGGACAAGGAAAGAAATGTGAGATTATCAATCCGAATCTCCAGAGACAAAGCCACCATGAACTTCCTGC
>NW_027217486.1:2500-5000 GCF_042767895.1 Penaeus vannamei | reverse complement strand
TTTCTTTTTTGTTTTCATGTACTTTCATCTTCTCTTTCTTTTTCTTTTTTTGTCTTTTTGGTTTTCTTCTTCTTTCTCTTCTTTTTTTTATTCATGGTACTCATTTTATGTATCTCAATATCTTCCTTTTTAAAAATTATTTCTATTCTTTTCTATTCTTTTTAAAATCCTTTTCTTTAACTTTCTTATTTCCCTTTCTATTTTTTCTTCTCTTCTCTTTCTCTCCTTTTTTCTCATCTCCCATTTCTTTCTTTCTTTTCTGTCTACCTACTCTTGTCACTGCATCAGGGAGCATGAGGGGGAGGGGGGGAGTAGTTTGTAATACTAATTAGCAGTAATGTGTTAGTGACCTGTGTGTGTCAGACAATTTTATATGTTAGATCATGTGTGCAGCTATTACATGAGTGAAAGAGGAGGGAGGGAGGGAGGAAGGGAAGGGAAAAAAAAAAAGAAAGAAAGAAAGGAGTTGGGAGGAAATTGAATGAGAGAGAGGAAGAGGGAAAGGAGGGAGGAGTGGAGAGTTGGAAAGGAGGGAGGAGGGAAGGAAGTAGATTAAAGAGAAGAGAGAAAGAAAGAAAAGAAGGAAGGAGGGAGTGAAGAGAAAGAGAGAGAGAGGAGAAGAAGAAGGAGGAGAGAAAAAGAGAGGGGAGGGAAGGAAAAGGAGGAGGAGAAGAAGAGAGACAAGGGAAGGAGAAAGGAAAAATGAAAGAAAGAAAATGAAGAGAAAGAAGAAGGAGGGAAGGTAGGAAGTGAGGAGGAGGGAAGGGAAAGGAGAGAGGGGTGTTGAGGGAGGGAGGGGGGAAGGAAGGAGGGAGAGAGACAGGAAAGTGGAAGGAGTAGAGAGGGGGGAGGGAGGAAGGGGAAAGACGAGGGAGGGAAGGAAGGAGGAGAGGGAGGCGGGAGGAAGTGAGGAGGAGGAAGAAGGGCATGAGAGGAGGGAGGAAGGAAGAGGAAGAAGGAGAGAGACACTGAGGAAGGGGAAAGGGCATTTGGTAGGAACAGAGAGAGAGGAAGAGAGAGGAAGGAGGGGACAAAGAGGAGGGGTGCGCAGGGGAAGGGAAGGGAAGGGAAGAAGGGAAGGAGAGATAGATGGAGAGAAACCTAAGGGAGGGAGGGAGGGGTCTGCCAAGGAGGGAAGTGGCCCAGGAAGGGAAGGGAGGTGAGGGAGATTGCACATTGTTGTTCATGTAAATGTCTCTCAGGTGCAAGAAATAGGGCAAGGAATAAAACGAGAGAGGAGAGGGAGAATTCTGATAAACGAGGAGAGACAATAGAGACGATAAAGCTGAAGAGAAGAGGGAAAAGTGATAGAGACAACAATAGAGAGGGAAATGAGGAGATGAAAGAGGGAGAAGAAGAAGAAGAAGATGAAGAGAAGGGGAAAACAAGAAAAGAAAGATAGTAACGCAGAAGGTATAATTTCGTTGGTGAAAAATCAGACTCTATAGAAATTCACTATAAAAAAAAAAAAATCACACAAGGAACTATGCCCAAAAAAAAAAACGCATACAAAGAAAATCATTAAACAATCATTAAAAAAAAAGAAAATAAAGAAAGAAAAAGAAAAAAGAAAAGGAAAAGTATAATTAAATAAAACATACAAAGAAAATCATAAAAAAAATCAACAACAGAAGTGAAGAAGAAAGAAAATAAAATCCCTGACAAAATAGAAAATCATGAAAAATCATAAAGGGTGAAGAAAAAAAGGTAAAAAAACATACCTAGGGAAAAAAAATAAGAAAATAAGAAATCATGAAAAATCATAACAAGAGTGAAAAGAAAGAAAGAAAAAGAAAATGGAAAGTAAAAAACATTAAGAATGAAACAGAAAATCATGAAAAAGCACAACAAGAGTGAAAAGAAAGAAAGAAAAAGAAAACAGAAAATAAAAAACACTAAGAATAAAAAAGAAAATCATGAAAAATCACAAAAGTAAAAAGAAAAAAAAGAAAAAGTAAAAGACCCTAACAACAAAATAAAAAATCAAGAAGTAAAAAAAGAAAGAAAAGAGAAAAAAATGAAAAACCACCAAAAATGAAATGTATTCATGAAAAAAAAAAAAAGCAAGTTGGTAAAAAAAGAAAGAAAGAAAAAAAATAATAAAAAAAGATGAAATAGAAAATCATGAAAAACCCACTAGAGTAAAAAAGAAAGAAAAAAAATAAAGAAATAAAATAGAAAATCATGAAAAAACAACGACAAGAGTAAAAAAGAAAGAAAAAAAATAAAAATAGAATAAAATGGAAAATCATAAAAAACCCACAACAAGAGTTAAAAAAAAAAAGAAAAAGAAAAAAGAAGTAAAAATCTCACCAAATGAAAATCATAGAAAACCTAACAAGACGAAGAAGAAAGAAAAAAAAAAGAAAGAAAAAAAAAACAAGACAAGACAAAACACAAAGATGTTGGGCTCTCCCACAAGTTCTCAGAAAGATCCCTTTCCCCCAGTATTTATTACAGGGGGAAAAGTCTATTAAAATGGATTTCGTCAATTTCTCAA
>NW_027217485.1:0-2500 GCF_042767895.1 Penaeus vannamei | reverse complement strand
TCGGCTTCCACGTGATGCCCACACGGGCGTATTCTCCGTCGCCCGTTCATTGCGCTTCCAGAAATTTCCTTCAGCCTCTAAACACAGGAGCGGTAGGTCTTTCCGAAGCAGCCGCCGCGTGCCTCATCCTCTGCCGGGCCTCAGAGTCCTCTTCCAGGGAGCAGCGTTCGCCGACGTTCCTCCTCGGCCGCAGCCCGACCTCCGACCCAAGGCGGCCCAGCGCGAGGCCAGGGTGTGAGAGGAGAGGGAGCGAGGCCAGTGGAACTTCCCTCCGCCTATCTCCGTCGCCTGGTCGCCGCCGAGCCCCTTGCGGGCGAGGGCGGGCTCTCGGGCGCTTGTCGCTTTCAACGGGCTTTGGCTTTCAATTTGCTTTCCTTTCCTTTACGCTGTTTTTCTGAGCAACGCCTCCTCTCGCAGTGTCCCAAGTGGTTCTTTCCTTTAATGCGTATTTTTGCCTTTTTTCGTGTCGTCTTCCAGATCATTTAGTTGTACTTATATTTACATACGCTCTGATGTGTATTTTGAGGTTTGAGCTCCGACACAAACAGCATTTCCACTGCTGCTGCTGCTGCTCGGGGAAGACTAAGGAGGACAAGCTCTGATTAAATCTGCGCACGGACCCCGGCTAAGCGGAGGAGACATGCGCCGTCATGCGCTAACGGTGAACTCTAGCCTAGAATCTTTATATATATATATATATTTGTCTATATTTATATCTATATCTATATATATTCATGTATCTATCTCTTTATATATCTATATCTATCACTACATATCTCTGTATCTATCTATCTACCTGTGTGTATATTTCATTTGAAACACTTGCGCACACACTTAGAGGTCTATTTTAAGGTCTTTTTTTATTCGCTCGACGGGAACTTTCGGTCCTATGAAGGAACACGCACGGGGAACTACTTAAGAACTAGTGTAGGAAACGGTTGAAACAAATTATAGCCAGAATTTATTGTTAGGGACTACTACAAGGATCTGTTGTAAGGAGCTCTTCCTTATCTGGCAGTAAAGGCATCGATGGAAGGACAAGACCTTGAGGCGCCTTTTGGAAATCCATCGTCCTTTCGTCCGCTTTATTTCTCCCTTGGAACGTCGCAGTAAAATGCGTTCGGGCGGGGACTTGTCTGGCGCGCGGATGTGCAATACAAACAGAAAAGCAAATCAGACATAATATAAAGGTCCGGCCACTCCGGAACAAGGCTATAAGCCGGGCTCTGTGTGCACGCGGATCGAGCAAGCGGCACAACATACGGCGCAGTAGCGCCTCTTTCACGAGCAGCTTGGGAGTTCCTTCAGCGCTGCCTCCAGGTGGCCTGGCGGAGGGAGCGGCGCTGCCTTCTCATTAACAAGCGCTGCAGGTACTCGGCCGCAGCCAACGCCTCCAACTGCGTCGCGCAGAATGCAGACGAGGCACGGAGGTAGGGTGGAGGGGGCGGGACGGGGTGGGGGGCAAGCGTGACACGGCTGGACTCTTTCTCTCTCTATCTCCTTCTGTCTCGGTCTTTCTCTCTGTTTCTGTCATTCTCTGTCTCCCGCCCTCCCCCCACTCCTCTCTCCCTTTTCCTCCCTATCTCTCCCCCTATCCCCTCTCTCTTCCTCTCGGCTATCGTAACGAGAAACCTTAAATTTCCAGCGCGAAAATTTACTTTTACTCTAAATATGATTTGAACGAAGAAAAAAAATCGTAGTGAGACATAACATGCATAATTTTCGAATTACTTTGTGGCTGCCTTTGGTTACTCGCTTCCGAGAAGAAATAATAACCGATAAGAGGTTGCATGAAAGTCAAATGAACTAGATAAGTGACCGTAACTGCAAACGCCATATTAGGTCAACGCGATGGAGGATCTATATGAGAGACAGAACCAAACGCAATCGCAGCCACACGCTCGCGCACACAAATGCATATTGATAGAGAGAGAGAAGCCAGGCTGCGTGCACAGCGCTGAGCGACGCGGAGGGAGAGCGGCCCGCCCGGCTGGAGGGCCGCCGTGGTCACGCGACCACTTCGTGCTCACCCGCGCACATGACTTCAAACGACGGTTGTCTGCGGACGCACCGGGAGTGAGCGATGTGGAAATAATAGGACCAGCGTTACGATGTTTTCATATTGCACAAGCTGGCTCATGATTTTCAGCAATTCCTCAGCAATCTTCTTGCATTAGTATTGTTTTTGTTATTGTAATTATTTGTTTAGTATTGGAAGTAAAGGTGTCTCTTGAGTGTATGACCGTTGTTAATTTGTAACATTTGGCGACTAAGGATACATTCATGAGTTAACACAAGTAATATCACTTTCCTATTTTCAAAAAAACAAGCCCGAAGGAGAGAGAAAAGGCGCGGCCTTTAGCAGTTCCTCGACTAGCTGGAGTTCCACTGCCGCCCTGGGTCAATCGGCGGCGCTGAAGCAGCCATCGGAGGACTCCTCCTCGGGTCCCGTCAGGAGGTCAGCCAGCGGGAAGGGCGGCGGTGAAGCGAAAGGAGGCGG
>NW_027217484.1:10000-12701 GCF_042767895.1 Penaeus vannamei | reverse complement strand
TATATAGTAATGAAGACATGTCACAATACACGTCACCCGATTGACCGAGACAAGACCACGCTAAGCCACTTCTCTGTCACGGCTGTAACCCCACCGAGTGTCATATAACATACACCGCGTCCATCATGTATCATAGACCGCATGTATCATCACAAATCGTATTTTTTATACAGCATACATCAACATATCTCATAGTCTAAATTGTATGCCAAATATCGCCACATGGCATAGACCATATACCGTACGGAACAATATATATGTATGTGTGTGTTTGCTTGTGCGTGTGTGTGTGTGTGTGTGTGTGTGTGTGTGTGTGTGTGCGCGCGCGCGTGTGTGTGTGTGTGTGTGTGTGTGTGTGTGTGTGTGTGTGTGTGTGTGTGTGTGTGTGTGTAGTGTGTGTGTGTGTGCTTGTGTGTGTGTGTTTGTGTGCCTGTGTATGTGAGTGTGTGTGCGTGGAAGCATATGACAAAAGCTGTCATTGCTTCGCTCTTGTCTAAGTAATTCTATTAAGTAATTCTGATTAATTAAATTAAGTAATTCTACCTTTTACTTACAATTTCTGCAGGATAATTAGTTTAAAATAACAATGCGGAAGATAAATATTTATAAGCAGTTATTCATTCTAACATTCCAAAAGTTTAGGTGACTTTTAAAAGGATAGTAACATCATGAACCAAGTAACACATACCACATACACCACAACATATACATCACATATCGCATTCATCACGACTAATCAAATATCAAATACCACATAAAACACATACCACATAGATCACTAAGATTTTCAAATACCGCATACACCACAACATATACATCACATACCACATACATTATCACCAATCAATTACATACCACATACATCACTTATCAAACAATCAAACACCTTATGCATCACAACATACACCACATACCACATACACCACCTACCAAACACCTTATACATCACAACATACACCACACACCACATACACCACCTACCAAACATCTTATACATGACAACATACACCACATACCACATACACCACCACCTATCTAACACCTTATACATCACATACCACATACACCACCACCTATCTAACACCTTATACACCACATACCACATACACCACCACCTACCAACCTCATACATCACAACATACACCACATACCACATACACCACCACCTATCTAACACCTTATACATCACAACATACATCACATACCACATACACCACCACCTATCAAACATCACAACATACATCACATACCACATACACCACCACCTATCAAACATCACAACATACATCACATACCACATACACCACCACCTATCGAACCCCTTATACATCACAACATACACCACACACCACATACACCACCTATCAAACACCTTATACACCACACACCACATACACCACCTATCAAACACCTTATACACCACACACCACATACACCACCTATCAAACACCTTATACACCACACACCACATACACCCCCTACCAAAACCTCATACACCACAACATACACCACACACCACATACACCACCTACCAAAACCTCATACACCACAACATACACCACACACCACATACACCCCCACCTACCAAACACCTCATACACCACACCCATCCCCTCCTTTCATTCCCTTACTTAGAATATTTATCGTAATAGAGGGAAGCACCAGGCAGCAACGTGACGCCCGTGGATGGAGACCAAAAACCAATCTTTTTCGGTCCGGGACCAGACGGGCTGTAGGGAAGGTGCACGTAGATACCGGCTCTGTATGTGAGGGAGATTGGTGGTTATTATTATTATTGTTATTATTATTGTTGTTGTTGTTGTTGTTGTTGTTGTTATTGTTGATATTATCATTATTGTTATTATTATTATTATTATTATTATCAATATTATTATTATTATTATTATTATTATTATCAATATTGTTATTATCATTATTATTATTGTCGTTACTATTATTATCATTACTATTATTATATTATTATTATTATTATTATCATTATCATTATTATTATCATTATTATTATCACTACTATTATTATCATTATTAGCATCATTATTATTATTATTATTATTATTATTATTATTATTATTATTATTATTATCATTATTATTATTAACATTATCATTATCATCATTATTATTGTTATGATCATTATTATTATTATCATTCTTCTTCTCCTTATTATTATTATTATTATTGCCATTATTATTATCATCATTATTATCATTATTATTATTATTATCATTATTATTATTACTATCATTATTATTATCATTATTATTACTATTATTATAGTAAGCTATATAAAGTCACACTGAAAAAGAATCGAGATTTATACAACCAAAGGTATCAGTGTAGGTCAAGCTACAGCTAAAGAAAGAATGAAATTATATCTCTCCCTTTCTGTCTCTGTCTTTGTCTCTGTCTATCTTTCTGCTTTTGTCTATCTCTCTGTCTGTGTCTGTCTTTCTTTCTTTGTTTATCTTTCTGTCTGTATTTGTCTATGCTTGTCTTTCTGCCTTTGTCGGTCTTTCTGTCTGTGTCTGTCTTTCTTTCTTTGTCTATCTTTTTGTCTCTCTCTCCCTCTCTCCTTCTCTCTCTCTCTCATCACATACCACATACATGTGGTATGTGATATTACTTGTACGCCTTGCCTGTTCAGTCTTATAGTCACGGTCCCTCGGCTCCAACGCCCTCA
>NW_027217484.1:0-5000 GCF_042767895.1 Penaeus vannamei | reverse complement strand
AGCACTCATTAAATCAGCTACGGCGCTTTCTCCTGAAGGAATCTGCACCTGGGAGAGCCTGGCGAAGGAGGCCGCGGGGGAGGCAGAGGAGGAGCGCCCGTCGCAGAGGAGGATGAGGGTGCCCTGTGGGTCGCTCGCCCCACGATTCTCTTCCTGTAGGAGGTCGGAGGCTGCAGCACCGGCGAGAGACATCAGGTCCTGCGCGGGGGGAGCTGAGGGAGGGGAGTCAGGGGTTAGATTCCGGTAGGGGAGAAAAAAGGCTTGGAAAGGCAGAGGAATAGAAAAAGAAAATGACAGAAGGAAAGAAAGAATATAGATTTAGTTTAGATAGATTTATTTTGCTTCTAAACCATCCACTGGAAGCGTGCAGGATTAAACACAGGGTGACTTAAAAAAAAAAAAAAAAATCTTTTGTGCCTTCAAGTAAATATTCCACTTCAGTTTCATCATCATTCCCATTGTCTGTACTAACCACCAGAGTGCATTCATTAGTCCCCTTTCTTTTAACGCCTCTACTGTGCCAAAAGAGGAATATAACAATGCAATATTGAAAAGGACTTAATTTACTGTTCAAAAAGAGGAATATAAGAATGCAATATTGAAAAGGACTTAATTTGAGCTGCCAAAATGGAATATGCAAAACTCGTACCCTGCCAAGTATTAAACTAGTAAAAAAAAACAAAAACAAATCTTGTAAAACCCATGGCTTATAAGTGCACTTTCTTCGTAAAGACTAGAAGATACAAGTTTGAGAAATGAAGTTCATTAAAAACAATGAGGACCATTTATCACAGTTACCAGGAAGGGGGTCCTCAGTAAATTAGGTTTTATTGATTAGTATTTTGGAAACATCTATCGGAAAAAAATGTGATAACAGATAATGGCAAGAACAGATGCAGTTGTCACTATTTTCCGCATATCGAAACTGTATTGTTAGTGTAGTGTGTGTGTGTGATGTACAACATGTATATGTATATATGTCTGTTTTTTTTTTTTTAATTCTTATACATATGCACATATGTATGTATCTATGTATATACATACATACATATATATATATATATATATATATATATATATATATATATATATATATATATATACATGTATATCTATATATACATGAATATACATATATAAATTAAGTAAATATAAGTTTTTTATATATATACATGTGAATACGCGCGGGCGTGTGTGTATGCGCGGGCATACACATACATATACACACAAACTATCTAGTTCCTAAATAACCAGAACCAACTAACTCTAACCACAACCTAAGCAGAATCTAACCACCAAACCAAACCAAACAGCAATCACCCAACATCGCCAATTTCAGTTGACCACAACGGGCCTCGCAACCTACCTGGCGAAGGAAGCAGCCTCCTGCAGGTGCACTGGGCAACTGCAGCGGCCAGGAAGAGGCTCCACTTAATCGGTCCCATCGCGCCGCTGAAAATGGTCCAATTATACCCATTTCCATTAAGGGGCATTATCCTGGGAGAGTGTAAGTGTTGGGGCAAAGTCAATTGAGTGTTGTTGTTGTATGAGAAGTGATATTGCTTCCTAAATGATGACGGAAATTATTTGCCTGAACACACACACGCACACAAATATACACACACAATTCAATACATATAAATAAACAAATAAATAAATACACACACACACACACACACACACACACACACACACACACACACACACACATATATATATATATATATATATATATATATATATATATATATATATATATATGATTTTATATCTATAAACATGTATATAAATAAATGTATAAATATTTATATATATATATATATATATATATATATATATATATATATATATATATATATATAGACAGATAGATGGATAGATGAATATAGATATATAGATATTGATATATGTATGTGTATATATATATATATATATACAAATACATATATAAATTTATGTATTCATATACATACTCTCTCTCTCTTATATATATATATATATATATATATATATATATATGTTTATTTATATATATATATAATGTTTATATATATATATATATATATATATATATATATATATATATATATATATATACATATATATATATAATTCTCACGCATGTCTGCATGTTTAGTAATGCATATACACATGAATACATACTTCAAAATACAAAAACACCTACAAACTTACATTTATAGTACAGACATAGATACATGTATCTATATGAATATATTTCTATATTTATTTACTCATTCATGGATTTATAAAAAAAAAGTGTGTATTCCTCTTAGAGGTTGCTAAAGAAAGTATTTTAGCAGTATATAAATAACATCTAAATAGTATTCAGAAAACTACTATATGTATAGGAAATATATATATTGTGAGTTAGAGTAAGTATGTATGGGAAATATTTTCTGAACTCAGGAAATAAGAGAGACGTTTCATAATCACATATTATATGAAACTGTGTAATTATGGTGTAATGTCAACTAATAATAATAATTAATAATGTAATTGTCAACCCAGCAACTATTTTACATGAAGGAATTATTCACTCCTATTCAAACTTTTTCTTTATTCGTGACATAACTCTGCATCCTTCAAAAAGTCTTTTCAAACTGGATATACGTTCAATTTCTTAGCCCCAGGATATAAAATCTGGTAAACAGTTACAAAAGGATTTTTCCACACCAGTAATTACCACCAAATCTAATAGATTAATCAAACAATCGTAAAATCTAATTAATCAGATCGATTACCTGGAAGACCTCTATTCGCACCTACTCGCCACCCAAGAATGCTACATCCGGCTCAACGTAGAGGGTATATATCTACGGGTTAGAGTTACCACATACCGCCATATTGCGCATGATCTATCGTTTATTTACCGCCTGCAGCCTCAACTTCTGCAAGAATTCGTGCTCTGTAAAATCAGGGAGACACTGGTTCAGGGAATTTGCTGAAGGGTCATTTTGCTTTCATGGAATGGTCTTCTTTTTTAAGTTTACACGTTATATTTTGGCATTTTGTTTCTATCTTGTTCTGTTGGTAATTATTAGTTATTTAATCTATTGTTAGTATTATTATTAGAGTTCTTATCATTATTATCATTATCATATTATAATCATTATTGTTATCATTGTTTTATCATTATTATTATCATAATTATCATTATCATTATCAATATAATTATTGTTATCATTACTATCATTGTTATCGTTTTTATGGTTATTACTATAATTTTTATTAATACTATAATTATCATTATCATTACTATCATTATCATTGTTGTTATCATCATTATCATTAGTAGCATTGTCATCATAATCATCATCATCCTAATCAGTATCAACATCAACATGAAGTTTTGAGTGTTTTATCTTCAGCATCCTTATAGTATGTAATTATCTCGATGTTGACGGACCCCAACGCTCCCTCCTTGAAGCCAAGGGTCAGGGATCCCAAGCGGGAACCTCTTTAGCGAGCGAAAGAGAAAAAGGAAGAAAGAAAGAGAAAGAAAGAGAAACGCCGTCGGTCAGAAGGTGATAAAACTCCGCGACAGCTGACTGACGCGACATTTTGGCGGGAAATACTTTTTGGCGGGACTTTCGAAACGAAAAGTCTTTGGAAAGAATTTTCGATTAACTGACAAACACACAAAACGTATATATAGCAAGATATATATATATATATATATATATATATATATATATATATATATATATATATATATGAGTGTGTGTGTGTGTGTGTGCAGACGTATATGTATATATATATATATATATATATATATATATATATATATACATATATATTCATACATATACATATATATTCACACACACACACACACACGCACACATATAAATATATATGTGTGTGTGTGTGTGTGTGCGTGTGTGTATATGTACATATACATATACACATGCATATGTATATACATTTGTATATGTATATATTCATATATATACATATGTATTCATATATATACAAATATATAGATAGGAAAGATAGACACCCTATACTTTCTGCTAAATTTATGATCACAATGGTTTTCCGTTTGTGTGCCTACGTAATTATTACATGAAGAAGGTAAGGAAGAGAGAAAGAGTGAGTACTGAGAGTAGAAGTATTCTAAAGACGGTATAATAATTATAATAATAAAATACTCTCCCTCTCTCTCTCTGAGAGCGTGATTATCACATGAAGAGGGGAAAGAAGAGAGAAACAGTGAGTACTGAGAGATAATGTAAAACATTCTAAAGACGGTACAATAATGAAACTAATAAAAATCCCCTCTCTAACTCTCTCTATATTTATCTCTCTCTCTCTCTCTCTCTCACACACACACACGTGAGAGCGTGATTATCACATGAAGATGGGAGGAGAAAGAGAGAGTACTGAAGAGAGAAAGAGTGAGTACTGAAAGATAGTAGAAACATTCTAAGATGCATGATAATAAATAAAATTCTCTCTCTCTCTCTCTCTCTCTCTCTCTCTCTCTCTCTCTCTCTCTCTCTCTCTCTCTCTCTCTCTCAGATCTTAGCTATTGCTGACTTCAAGTTTTCGTTGTGAAAACCTTTTGAATTGCTGAAATGATTCTAAAAGAGATGACAGTAAAAACACAGTTGCAATGAATCTCTGGGTTAAGGTATACGATAGGACCGCCCCGACTAGGAGAAAATTGAAGATCATAGCTTTGTAGGCGATGAAGAACTACGTGCATGGCTATCAAAATTGACTTGCAGAAGCGAACCTCTTCGAGTTAAATGAGGAAAAGTTGGAAAAGTCCCCACGAGCCTCCAGCGACCAAGTCCAACCCCCTCGCGTCGCAGCGAACCACTTAGCTGCGCGGGAACCAACGTGAACTGTTTTGGCGCATGTAGCTAGTGACGTCACGACAAATTTATTATAAATGCACTGTAGTAAAATGTATTTCTGTATTCTAATTTATATGAAACTTTAACGAATAACGCATTTATCAAATGTTCATTCCT
>NW_027217479.1:0-5000 GCF_042767895.1 Penaeus vannamei | reverse complement strand
TCACCACCACCATCACCCCCATCCCCATCACCACTATCATCACCATCCCCATCATCACCCCCATCCCCACCATCACCACCACTATCATCCCCACCATCACCACCACTATCATCCCCACCATCACCACCACCACCACCACCATCACCACTACTATCATCACCATCCCCACCATCATCACCACCACCATCACCCCCATCCCCACCATCACCACCACCATCACCATCCCCATCCCCACCATCACCACCACCATCCCCATTCCCATCATCACCCCCATCCCCATCATCACCCCCATCCCCATCATCACCCCCATCACCCCTATCCCCATCATCACCCCCATCCCCACCATCACCACCACTATCATCCCCATCATCACCACCACTATCATCACCATCACCACCACCATCACCCCCATCCCCACCATCACCACTACCATCCCCACCATCACCCCCATCCCCACCATCACCATCACCATCCCCACCATCACCCCACCATCCCCACCACCATCACCACCACCATCCCCACCACCATCACCCCCATCCCCATCATCACCCCCATCCCCACCATCACCACCACTACCACATTCCCATCCCCATCATCACCCCCATCCCCACCACCATCACCCCCATCCCCACCATCACCACCACCATCCCCACCACCATCACCCCCATCCCCACCATCACCACCACTATCATCCCCATCATCACCATCATCCCCACCATCACCCCCATCACCATTCCCACCATCACCCCCATCCCCACCATCCCCACCATCCCCACCACCACCATCTCCACCATCACCACCACCATCATCATCATCACCACAACTATCATCCCCACCATCAACACCACTATCACCACACCTAATATCACCATCATCACCATCCCCACTCATCACCACCACCACCACCACCATCCCCTCCACCATCCCCACCACCATCCCCACCATCCCCACCACCACCACCATCCCCACCACCATCCCCACCATCGCCACCACCACCACCACCACCATCCCCACCATCCCCACCACCACCACCACCATCCCCACCACCATCCCCACCACCACCACCATCCCCCCCATCCCCCCCACCATCCCCACCCCCATCCCCACCACCACCATCATCACCACCCCCATCCCCACCATCCCCACCACTATCATCAACACCATCACCACACCATCACCACAACTATCATCCCCACCATCACCCCCATCCCCACCATCACCCCCATCCCCACCATCACCCCCATCCCCACCATCACCCCCATCCCCATCATCCCCACCATCACCACCACTATCACCCCCATCCCCACCATCCCCACCCCCATCCCCACCATCACCCCCATCCCCACCATCACCCCCATCCCCACCATCACCCCCATCCCCACCATCACCCCCATCCCCACCATCACCCCCATCCCCACCCCCATCCCCACCATCACCACCACCACCACCATCACCACTACCACCATCACCCCCATCCCCACCATCACCCCCATCCCCATCCCCACCATCACCACCACCACCATCATCACCATCACCAACTTCCTCTCGGCTGCGCGACACATCAAACGCAGCTTCCCTAATAACCTTTGCTTAACTTCGAACTCAAATAATCAGATGTGACGCGTCCGATCTCAATCAGTATGCTAATGAAAATAACTCTAAATGGAGATGAGTTTGAGTAAAGTCGGATAAGTTTGTGTAATTAAGTTGCCTTGTTCTTGTTTCTTTTGTTTCTTTTCTTTTTTTTTGGATTTAGGTCATTTTATTGTGTTTTTTTTATTGTTTGTGTAATTGAGTTGCCTTGTTCTTGTTTCTTTTCCTTTTTTTTATTTATGTCATTTTATTGTGTTTTTTTTTATTGTTTGTGTAATTGAGTTGCCTTGTTCTTGTTTCTTTTCCTTTTTTTTATTTATGTCAGTTTATTGTTTTTTTTTTATTGTTTGTGTAATTGAGTTGCCTTGTTCTTGTTTCTTTTTTGGGGGGGGATTTATGTCACTTTATTGTATTTTTTTATTGTTTGTGTTATTGAGTTGCCTTGTACTTGTTTTTTTTCCTTTTTTTTATGTCATTTTATTGTGTTTTTTTATTGTTTGTGTAATTGAGTTGGCTTGTTCTTGTTTCTTTTCCTTTTTTTATTTATGTCATTTTATTGTTTTTTTATTGTTTGTGTAATTAAGTTGCCTTGTTCTTGTTCCTTTTCCGTTTTTTTATTTATGTCATTTTATTGTGTTTTTTTTTTTATTGTTTGTGTAATTGAGTTGCCTTGTTCTTGTTTCTTTTCCTCTTTATTTTTTTTTATTTATGTCTTTTTATTGTTTTTTTATTGTTTGTGTAATTAAGTTGCCTTGTTCTTGTTTCTTTTCCTTTTTTATTCATGTCATTTTATTGTTTTTTTTATTGTTTGTGTAATTGAGTTGCCTTGTTCTTGTTTCTTTTGCCTTTTTTTTGGATTTATGTCATTGTATTGTGTTTTTTTTATTATTTGGGTAATTAAGTTCACTTGTTCTTGTTTTTTTGTTTTTTTTTGGATTTATGTCATTTTATTGTTTGATTTTTTATTGGTTGTGTAATTAAGTTGCTTTGTTCTTGTTTCTTTTCCTTTTTTTATTTTATGTAATTTTGTTTTTTTTATTGTTTGTGTAATTGAGTTGCCTTGTTCTTGTTTCTTTTCCTTTTTTTATTTATGTCATTTTATTGTTTTTTTTTATTGTTTGTGTAATTAAGTTGCCTTGTTCTTGTTTCTTTTCCTTTTTTTTATTTATGTCATTTTATTGTTTTTTTTTTTATTGTTTGTGTAATTGAGTTGCCTTGTTCTTGTTTCTTTTCCTTTTTTTATTTATGTCATTTTATTGTTTTTTTATTGTTTGTGTAATTAAGTTGCCTTGTTCTTGTTTCTTTTCCTTTTTTTTATTTATGTCATTTTATTGTGTCTTTTTTATTGTTTGTGCAATTAAGTTGCCTTGTACTTGTTTCTTTTCCTTTTTTTTATTCATGTCATTTTATTGTTTTTTTTTATTGTTTGTGTAATTGAGTTGCCTTGTTCTTGTTTCTTTTCCTTTTTTTATTTATGTCATTTTATTGTTTTTTTTTTTATTGTTTGTGTAATTAAGTTGCCTTGTTCTTGTTTCTTTTCCTTTTTTTATTATGTCATTTTATTGTTTTTTTATTGTTTGTGTAATTAAGTTGCCTTGTTCTTGTTTCTTTTCCTTTTTTTTATTTATGTCATTTTATTGTGTCTTTTTTATTGTTTGTGCAATTAAGTTGCCTTGTACTTGTTTCTTTTCCTTTTTTATGTCATTTTATTGTGTTTTTTTTTATTGTTTGTGTAATTAAGTTGCCCTTCATTTGTTCTTGTTTCTTTCCTTTTTTTTTATTTATGTCATTTTATTGTGTTTTTTTATTGTTTGTGTAATTGAGTTGCCTTGTTCTTGTTTCTTTTTTTTTTTTTTGATTTATGTCATTTTATTGTGTTTTTTTATTGTGTTGTGTAATTGAGTTGCCTTGCTCTTGTTCATCTTTTCCTTTTTTTATTTATGTCATTTTAATTGTTTGTGTAATTGAGTTGCCTTGTTCTTGTTTTCTTTTCCTTTTTTTGATTATGTCATTTTATTGTGTTTTTTTATTGTTTGTGTAATTAAGTTGCCTTGTTCTTGTTTTCTTTTCCTTTTTTTTAGATTGATGTCATTTTATTGTTTTTTTTATTGTTTGTGTAATTAAGTTGCTGCTTGTTCTTGTTTTCTTTTCCTTTTTTTATGTCATTTTATTGTGTTTTTTTATTGTTTGTGTAATTAAGTTGCCTTGTTCTTTGTTTCTTTTTCATTTTCTGTTTTTTTATGTCATTTTATTGTTTTTTTTATTGTTTGTGTAATTAAGTTGCCTTGTTCTTGTTTCTTTTCCTTTTTTTATGTCATTTTATTGTGTTTTTTTTATTGTTTGTGTGTAATTGAGTTTGCCTTGTTCTTGTTTCTTTTCCTTTTTTATTTATGTCATTTTATTGTGTTTTTTTATTGTTTGTGTAATTAAGTTGCCTTGGTCTTGTTTCTTTTCCTTTTTTTTTTGGATTTATGTCATTTTATTGTTTTTTTATTATTATTTTGATATCTTTATTGTTGTATTTGTTAGTCGTCCGTTGTTATCATCTTTGTTGTTGTTATTAGCATTTTCTTATATACTCTTGTTGTCACTGTATTCATCATTGTCATTATTATTATTATCGTTATCATTATCTTTATAATCATTCTCATTATCATCATTATCATCGTTATCATTATCACTATCAGTACTATTACAATTATCATTATCACTATCATTACTATTACAATTATCATTATCATTATCATTATAATCATTATCATCTTTATCATCATTATCCTCATTATCATTTTTATTATTACTATTGTTATCACTGCAAATATCAGAGAAACGACAGCGAAAATGCAAAAAAAAAAAATAAGACAGAAGTATCTACAGAATGACAGTATTTTGACATTCGATGCACCGTATGCCATTACTATCCGTTCAGGTCTTGGCGTGACCTTGTTTGACCTCAGACAACTCCTGTCACTCGGTGTAATCAAAGGTAAACAGTCTTAACGAGCCAATCCACTGTCGTTGTATTGCATCACATATTTTTTGCCTCAAGGGTTTGTTTAAGGAAGGGTGAGATGAAGCGAGAGAAAGAGAGAGGGAGTGATGGCGAGAAGGAATGGAGAGAGGAAGTAAGGTAGGGAGAAAGAGAGAGAGAGAGGAAGTAAGGTAGGGAGAAAGAGAGAGAGAGAGGAGTAAAGGGTTGGAGGTAGGATGAGAGGGAGGGAGGAAGATAGAAAAAGGAAGGGAAGAGTTGGAGGGAGGTAGGCAGGGAAGGAGAAGAAAGAGAGAGAGAAGGAGTGAAGGAGGAGGAAGAGAGAGAGAGAGATGTTGGAAGGAATAGGAAGGGAAAAAGGAGGGAAGGGTTGAAGGAGGGAGGGAAAAAAAGAAAGAAAAAGGAAGGGGAGGGGGAA
>NW_027217477.1:0-5000 GCF_042767895.1 Penaeus vannamei | reverse complement strand
ATCACTCATTTTTCCTCGAGTGTAGAAGAAAATTCAACATTTAGAGGATAAATATAAAAATCTATCAGTATTACAACTGACATTTGCATTTATTTGCACTAAACATCAAGAGAATCGAAATTTAATCAAGAAGGATTTTTCACGGATACAGACGTACGATCACTTAAACAGGGATCAACCGTATAAATGTATCTTAAGGCCGTTCTTACTGTCATCCATACACCATAACCACAACGAGGATAACATAACAGTGATAATATCAAATTGTAATATTTTCAGAGACTTTTGAAATAATTATTACCATGATAATCACATATCTGCTTCTAGAAAGAGCGCACGGACAAAATGATCACTAAAACAGGGACCGACCGTATAAATGTTTTTTTTTTTTTTTTTTTTTTTTTTTTTTTTTTTTTTTTTGTCCTAAGACCAGGGATAAGAAGGTCGGTTATAAGCCAATATCCCTCTTTCGCCTCCGAGATCTCCGTGCATCTTAAGCCCCTCTTTCTCCCCTTCTACTTCTCTCCCTTCATCCTCTTCCCTCTTCCTTCTTTCTTCGCTTGTTTATATTCTTTCTCTTCGTGCGCTTTATTTTTCTTGTTTCTTCTTCCATTTTTTAGATATTTTCCTTTTTTCTTGCTCCTTCTGTTCCTTTTTTTTTAACCCTTTCTATATGTATACATATATATATATATTTTTTTTTTTTTTTTCGTTTTTCACTTACGTTATCTTCCTGTTTATCTTATCCTCCTCGCCTTATACCCAGTGCTTCTTCTCCATCTTTATTCGCATCTTTCTTTTCTTCTTTTGTGTTCCTCCTACTAAACTTTTCTTCTTCCCCCCCCCACCCCCCATTTGCCCATCAGCCGCCATTCCACCTCCATCCTTCCACTCCCTTTTCTCATTCCATCCTCTTTTTCCACCCATCATGCATCTCTTTTTCACTTTCTATCCATCCTTCCTCTTTCCCTCCACCCTTCCTTCCTCCTTCCTCCTTCCTCCATCTCTCCTCCTCTTCTCCCACTCCCTCCACCCTTCCTTCCTCCTTCCTCCATCTCCCCTCCTCCTCTCCCACTCCCTCCACCGTTTCCTCCTCCTTCCTCCATCTCTCCTCCTCCTCTCCCACTTCCTCCACACTTCCTTCCTCCTTCCTCCATCTCTCCTTCTCTTCTCCCACTCCCTCCACCCTTCCTTCCTCCTTCCTCCCTCTTTCCTCCTCCTCTCCCCCTCCCTCCACCCTTCCTTCCTCCTTCCTCCATCTCTCCTCCTCCTCTCCCACTCCCTCCACCCTTTCTTCCTCCTTCCTCCATCTCTCCTCCTCTTCTCCCACTCCCTCCACCTTATTTCCTCCTTCCTCTATCTCTCCTCCTCTCCCACTCCCTCCACCCTTTCTTCCTCCTTCCTCCATCTCTCCTCCTCTTCTCCCTCTCCCTCTATCCTTCCTTCCTCCTTCCTCCATCTCTCCTCCTCCTCTCCCACTCCCTCCACCCTTTCTTCCTCCTTCCTCCATCTCTCCTCCTCTTCTCCCACTCCCTCCACCCTTCCTTCCTCCTTCCTCCATCTCTCCTCCTCTTCTCCCACTCCCTCCACCCTTCCTTCCTCCTTCCTCCATCTCTCCTCCTCTTCTCCCACTCCCTCCACCCTTTCTTCCTCCTTCCTCCATCTCTCCTCCTCTTCTCCCACTCCCTCCACCCTTTATTCCTCCTTCCTCCTTCCTCCATCTCTCCTCCTCTTCTCCCACTCCCTCCACCCTTTCTTCCTCCTTCCTCCTTCCTCCATCTTTCCTCCTCTTCTCCCACTCCCTCCACCCTTCCTTCCTCCTTCCTCCATCTCTCCTCCTCCTCTCCCACTCCCTCCATCCTTTATTCCTCCTTCCTCCATCTCTCCTCCTCCTCTCCCCCTCCCTCCACCCTTCCTTCCTCCTTCCTCCATCTCTCCTCCTCTTCTCCCACTCCCTCCACCCTTCCTTCCTCCTTCCTCCATCTCTCCTCCTCTTCTCCCACTCCCTCCACCCTTCCTTCCTCCTTCCTCCTTCCTCCATCTCTCCTTCTCTTCTCCCACTCCCTCCACCCTTTCTTCCTCCTTCCTCCATCTCTCCTCCTCTTCTCCCACTCCCTCCACCCTTTCTTCCTCCTTCCTCCATCTCTCCTCCTCCTCTCCCACTCCCTCCACCCTTTCTTCCTCCTTCCTCCATCTCTCCTCCTCTTCTCCCACTCCCTCCACCCTTCCTTCCTCCTTCCTCCATCTCTCCTCCTCTTCTCCCACTCCCTTCACCCTTCCTTCCTCCTTCCTCCATCTTTCCTCCTCCTCTCCCACTCCCTCCACCCTATTTCCTCCTTCCTCCATCTCTCCTCCTCTTCTCCCACTCCCTCCACCCTTCCTTCCTCCTTCCTCCATCTCTCCTCCTCTTCTCCCTCTCCCTCCACCTCACCCTTCTCCTCCTTTATCGCCTCAAGAGAGGTGGATAAGACAGGTCCTTCCTTGGCGGAGTAGATTAATAATTTCTTATTCGTGGTTGATGTCCCTGCATCTGGCGTCACCCTGTCTTGGCTGGCTTGTCCTGGCTCGCCCTGGCTTGGAATGGAGACGAGAGTAATGTGCGTTTCGCGTCCATGGCCTCCAGCGTCACTCAAGCTGCCCCTTGCTTCTCATTCTTCTTTTTCGTTTTACCCTTTCCTTCTTCATTTTACGTGTTTTTTTTTCGTTTTTTTCACTTTTTTCGTTTTTTCATGTTTTTTCATTTTCCATTTTCCTTCATTTTGCGTGTTTTTTTTTTTTTTTGTTTTTTTTACTCTTCTTTTTTCTCTTTTTTTTCTTTTCTTCTCTTATGTTATCATTGCAGATTTCTTTTTTTGTTTTTCTTTTCTTTTCCTTTTCTACTTTTCTCTCTTCTTTTTCGTTCTTCTTCATCTTCTTCCTCATCCTTTTTCTTCCATTTCTCCCTGTCTTTTCTCTCTATCTGCTTCTTGCCATTTTTCTCTGCATTCTTTTACCTACATCCAATTTCCATCTTGTGTCCAGGATCTCTTATTATTATCATTATCATTTTCATTAATATCATTCTCCCCCTCTTTTTTTCTCTTTCTTCCACCTCTTCTTCCAAGTTTCCTTTTTCTTATAGTTCTTCATCTCCTTCTTTATTTCTTCTTTTCTCCTACATTTTCTTTGCATTCCTTTTCCTAAGAACAGTTCTCCCTTCTCTTTTTCTTCTCCTTCTTCCTTCTCTTCATCGTCTTCTTTCTCTTCTTCTTTTTTTCTTTCTCTTCTTCTTTTCTTTCTCTTCTTTTCTTTCTATTCTTCTTCTTTTCTTTCTCTTCTTTTCTTTCTTTTCTCCGTCTTCTTCTTCGTATTCTTCCTTTTCCTCTTCTTCTTCTTCGTAATCTTCCTTTTCTTCCTTTCTCCATTTCTTCTATTCCCTGATTCGTACGCTCTAAGACTTCGTTATCTTCTTCTGATTCTTATTCTCATTTTTCTTTTTTTCTCTTTCTTCATATCTTCTCACTCTTCCTTTCCTCATGCTTATTCCTCTTCTCGTTATTTTCTCTCTCTCTCTCTCTCTCTCTCTCTCTCTCTCTCTCTCTATATATATATATATATATATATATATATATATATATATATATATATATATATATATATATATATATATATATATATATATATATACACATATATATATATATATATATATATATATATATATTCTTCTTCTTCTTCTTCTTCTTCTTCTTCTTCTTCTTCTTCTTCTTCTTCTTCTTCTTCTTCTTCTTCTTCTTCTCCTTCTCCTTATTCTTCTTCGCCTCATTCCTCTCCCCGTTCCTTCATCCCCACTTCGTCGCAGTTCCTAATCCCTCCATTTTATGCCCTTGCTTTCTTATCTTATCTTGCTTTTCTATCCCTTCTTCTTTTCATGCTTCCTTTCCCTCATTCCCCTCCCTTTCCTCAATTCCCCTCTTCGTCGCATTTCCCAATCCCTCTATTTTATCTCTTATCTCTCGTTATTTTATGCCTTCTTCCTTCCATGTGTCTCTCTCTTCTTCCCTCTTCCTTCCCCTCCCTTTCCCTAATTCCCCTCTTCGTCGTATTTCCCAATCCCTCCATTTTATGCCCCTGCTCTCTCATCTCACGAGGCATCAGGTCGAGATAGGAGCGCCGCCGTTCAGATCTCGAGTACATGCAAATTCCGTTCCGGTGTAGGCCTATGTTGCGTGTTTCTCTCCCTCTTCCTCCCCCCTTCCCCCATCTCCTCTCTATTTCCGATATCCCCCCTCCCCTCTTCTCCCCTCTCCTCTTGGTTTGTTGCTTCCATCTCTCTTTCCACCTCCCCTCTTCTCCCCTCACCTCGGTTTGTTTCCTCTCTCTTTCCACCTCCCTTTCTTTATGTTCCTCCTACCCTCGGTTTGTCTCCTCTATCCCCCTCTTTTTCCTTCTCCCCTTCTCTACCCTTTTCCCTTTATTCCCCTTCTTCCCTTCTCTTCCCCCTCTTCCCTTTTCTCCCCACCTCCCCTCAGGCTGGTGTGTATTCCTTACAAGCTTAGAAGGAGTAGGAGGGGGGGGAGGAATGGAGAGGGGGGATAAGGAGCTTGATCGGAGGAAGGGGGAGGGGTCCTGGGAGTGGGTAGGGGGGGGAGGGGCTTTCAATTAAGGACGCCCAACTTCCGCGGAGAGTCCTTTAATGTCCCGGCATTCGGTGCTGGCGCTGGGGCTGAAATTGGTCTGTTTGTTACTCTTGGGGCGGCGCCGGGGGGAGGGGGTGGAGAGGGGGAGAGGAGGAGGAGGAGGTGGGGTGGGGATGGGGGAGAAGATGGATAAGGAGTGTGGCGTGGGGCCGAGGGAGGGGTGGGGATGGGGGAGTAGATGGATAAGGAGTGTGGTGTGGGGCCTGTGGTGGGGGATGGGGGGAGAGAGAGGAGGGGTGGGAATGGGGGGAGGGAGAGAAGAAGGAGGGATGGGGATGTGGGTGTAGAGGGATAAGGGGTGTCGTACGGGGCCTGGTGGGG
>NW_027217476.1:0-2500 GCF_042767895.1 Penaeus vannamei | reverse complement strand
TTCTTCTTCTTCTTTCTTCTTCTTCCTTTTCTTTCTTTTTCTTCTTCTTCTTTTTCTGCTTCTCCCCTCTTTTACCTTTGTATTCTTTTTTCGTACTTCTGCTTCTTCTCTCCGCCTTCTCCAATCATTGCATTTTTCGCTCTACTTCTTTAATACAGTAATGATAATGACAACAACAATAATGATAATGATAATAATAAAAACAACAGCAACAACAACAATGATAATAATAATAATAATAATAATAATAATAATAATAATTATATTAATGATAATAATAATGATAATAATAATGATGATAATAATAATAATGATGATGATTATAGTAATAACAACAACAAAAACGACAATAGTAATACTAATAATAATCATAATTATAAGAAGAATGAAAAGAATAATAGAAATTTTTAGAATGAGATTAGTTATAAGAACAACAACAATAATAATAACAATAGAAATAATAATGACATTAATAATGATATCAATCATGATAACGGTGATAACGAAGAGGATGATAGTGATAAAGATAACAATGACAGTACTAATGAAATAATGAAAATTATAACAATATAGATAAAAATAACAATTAAGAATCACAATAGAAACAACGACAGTAATTTCGATGTCGTAATGATGATACTGGCTGTAACTAATGAAAACAGTTACAGTAATGATGATGGTAATTATACATATGTATATATATATATATATATATATATATATATATATATATATATATATATATATATATATATATATATATATATACATATATATATATATATAAATATATATATATATATATATATATATATATATATATATATATATATATATATATATTATACATATATATATATATATATATATATATATATATATATATATATATATATACACACACACAATACCACGATCCTAACCCACCAACTCTCCCGCAATTCCCCTCTTCCCTTCACCCGCAATTCCCTCCATCCCTCCCCCCTCCCCCCGCCCCTTCTCCCCCCCGCCCCCCTTCTCCCATCCCCGCCCCCCTTCTCCCCCCACCCCCCTTTCTCCCCCGATGCCTTTTGGATACAATAAAAGGAGCCAATTACGGGGCGCGTCGTGTGTCCATCAGGCCCCCACACGAATCGAGAGGCCAAAGCGAGCTGGAATCCCCCTCTGGCCAGCGCCCCCTCGACTCGACTCCCCAGCCTCCGAGCGGTCAGTTTAGTCTCCCCTTCCGCGGCGATGGGTCTCCGTTTTCTATGCCCTCCCTCCCGCCGCCCACCCGTTCCTTTCTCTCCCTCTCTCCTTAGTGTCTTCGGAATCTCCCTTCCTTCCTCCTTCTTCCTTCTTTTCTTTTTTTTTTTCTTTTTTTGCCCTTGCTCTTTGAGTTCTTTCCCCTCTCTCCTTCCTTCCTTACTCCCTTCCCCTTCCCTCGCACTTTCCTTAACCCCTTTCCTTCCCTCCTACTTTCGTCCTTCCTACCTTCCTTACTTCCTCCTTCTTCTCTTCGAACTTCATCCTCACCCCATTCCCCTCCTCTCCTACTTTCCTTACCCCATTCCCCTTCCCTCCTACGTCCCTCCTTATCCTTCTCCCTCTTTCCCTCCTACCTACCTCCTTATCCTCCTCCCTCTTTCCCTCCTACCTTCCTCCTTATCCCATCCCCTTTCCTCTTACCTCCCTCTTTATCCTCCTCCCTCCCTCCTTATCCTCCTCCCTCTTTCCCTCCTACCTTCCTCCTCACCCCATTCCCTTCCCACTTACCTTTCCTCCTCCTACCCCCCCCCCCCCCCCCGTCTGGGAGTCCCAAAGGAGCCAGCTGCCATCAGTTAACTGTCCTGCTTGGCTCCCGAGTCGTCAGTTTCCATTTCCCTTGTCTTAAATTCCTCAGGATCTCTTTCTGGGGGAGGAGGGAGAGGAAGAGGAAGAGGAGGGGAGGAGGGGAGGATGGGAGGATGGGGTGGAGGGGAGGATGGGAGGATGGGGTGGGGGGGAGGATGGGAAGAGGGGGGGGGGGAAAGGGAGGAGGATGGGGAAGAAGAGGAGGGGGGCAGGGGGGGGGGAGTCGAGTGCCTTCCCAGGAGTTGTTTGGTGGCCCGAGGCACTCCTCCTTCTCTTCCTCCTTCTCCGTTTCTTCTTCTTCTTCTTCTCCTCTTCCTACTCTCTTCTTCTTATTATTCTCCTCTTGCTACTTTTATTTCTTCTTTCTTCTGTCTGTCCTTCTTTCCGTAATCTTTGCCGTATCTCTTTCTCCTCGTCTCTCTTTCGCTCCTCCGTCTCCTGTTTATCTTCTTTTTTCTCTTCCCACTCCTCCTCTACTCCTACCGCCTCTCCCCTTCTTCCCCCCTTTTTTCCCCTTTGTTCCTCCTTCCCCCCCTTCCTTCCCCTCCTCCCTCCTCCTCCCCTCCTCCTCCTCCCTCCTCCTCCCCTCCTCCCCCCTTTCCCCCTCCCCCCCCTATTCTCATTCTCCTCTTCCATATAATTATCATCCTTCTCTTCTCTTTTTTTT
>NW_027217473.1:2500-10000 GCF_042767895.1 Penaeus vannamei | reverse complement strand
TTGTCCTTGATTTAATAGCAGTCAACCTCTGTAATAGCAGAATACAGTAAAATCGACTCAGCCTGCAGGTTACAAGTAAATTTTGGCACCTATTAACTGCCCCCTCTGCCATACACTAAAATGGACTGGAAATTATATATTGCTATTCTTCTTCTGTTTTTGCTGTGTTACACAGCCTCCCAACACAGTGGGAAGATCAGCTCATGATCACTAGTTATCCTTTTCTTCTTATGGCTTGTTACTATATTCCTATAGTGGATGAGGATGATAGTTTGCTCTGGCTGCAAAGACTTTTATGAATATTTCATAGATAATAATTCAGGAAATGAGAGTAAGAGGGAAGGGGGAAGTTAAACAAAAGAGAATTTTAGTTTTAGAAATTTAGATTGGTTTTCTAATAGAATATAGCATGTCAGACTTATTGACATTTGGTTATATGATATTGATAACTGCATAATGTGTGAAAGTACAGTTGAAATTTGCCTGATAGGGTGTAAGCTTACTATGCACAAGAGGGACATCCAAGGTTTGTCTTGAGGTGAGGAAAAAAGTTGTGGATAGGAAACAATTATTTGGAGTTCCCTCAGGAACACAAACAGGACTTCCTTTATTTAATCTGCTCTATTAGAGTAGGTTGCAGTTTTAAATTCACAATGTGATATAATTTTCATTATTGCAGGTGAAACATGTTCAGGTAAACGGTATGCCTCGTAGTCAATATCTGAATTTTGCCATTGAAAACCTTACTTCTGATGATGTTCGTCATCTCATCACAGCAGAGGATGAGCTCCACAGAGCTGGCAAGTAAGTAGCAATTACTGTACATTCAAAAGTTGGGAAAAATTTGAGTAGTGATATTCATTCTTGTGATTTAAATGGAATGTGATTCAGGACATGAAAGTAGGAATTACGAAATGTTGGATTGACCATCAAACTTTTCAAAAAAAAAATTTCAGATTCACACGGATCTTCCCTACGGCAGAAACTTCTCCCTATTTTGGTTTCATGGATAAACCACGGTATTATAACAGACTGATGGATGCATGGGAAAATGCTTATGGCAGCTGTAGAGAGAAAGGTAGATATTTTTGTCTTGATTTATTCAATATATATATAGTGTTTGAATTTAACCCATTAGCAATGGTATATTTTGAAGCTGAAAACAGTGGTTTCTGGCGGCTTCAAAATCGGCATGCAGGGCTGGCCCGGAATCTACTTGCGTGTTGGCTGCAGTTTGCGACAGACTTGGAGCTCCAATCCAGCGTCACACCGGCGGGATGCCTGGCAATGTTTATTTTTCCGGGTGTCACTCATAGCGAGAGAGTGAATGTGAGTGAGAGTGAGTGAGTGACTGTGAATGAGTGAGTGTGTGAATGAATGAGTGAATAAGTGAATGAGTGTGAGTGAATGAGTGACAGCATGAGTGAAAGAGTGAGTGAGTGAATGTGTAAATGAGAGTGAGTGAGTGAATGTGTAAATGAGAGTGAGTGAGTGAATGTGTAAATGAGAGTGAGTGAGTGAATGTGTAAATGAGAGTGAGTGAGTGAATGTGTAAATGAGAGTGAGTGAGTGAATGTGTAAATGAGAGAGTGAGTGAATGTGTAAATGAGAGTGAGTGAGTGAATGTGTAAATGAGAGTGAGTGAGTGAATGTGTAAATGAGAGTGAGTGAGTGAATGTGTAAATGAGAGTGAGTGAGTGAATGTGTAAATGAGAGTGAGTGAGTGAATGTGTAAATGAGAGAGTGAGTGAGTGAATGTGTAAATGAGAGTGAGTGAGTGAATGTGTAAATGAGAGTGAGTGAGTGAATGTGTAAATGAGAGTGAGTGAGTGAATGTGTAAATGAGAGTGAGTGAGTGAATGTGTAAATGAGAGTGAGTGAGTGAATGTGTAAATGAGAGTGAGTGAGTGAATGTGTAAATGAGAGTGAGTGAGTGAATGTGTAAATGAGAGTGAGTGAGTGAATGTGTAAATGAGAGTGAGTGAGTGAATGTGTAAATGAGAGTGAGTGAGTGAATGTGTAAATGAGAGTGAGTGAGTGAATGTGTAAATGAGAGTGAGTGAGTGAATGTGTAAATGAGAGTGAGTGAGTGAATGTGTAAATGAGAGTGAGTGAGTGAATGTGTAAATGAGAGTGAGTGAGTGAATGTGTAAATGAGAGTGAGTGAGTGAATGTGTAAATGAGAGTGAGTGAGTGAATGTGTAAATGAGAGTGAGTGAGTGAATGTGTAAATGAGAGTGAGTGAGTGAATGTGTAAATGAGAGTGAGTGAGTGAATGTGTAAATGAGAGTGAGTGAGTGAATGTGTAAATGAGAGTGAGTGAGTGAATGTGTAAATGAGAGTGAGTGAGTGAATGTGTAAATGAGAGTGAGTGAGTGAATGTGTAAATGAGAGTGAGTGAGTGAATGTGTAAATGAGAGAGTGAGTGAATGTGTAAATGAGAGTGAGTGAGTGAATGTGTAAATGAGAGTGAGTGAGTGAATGTGTAAATGAGAGTGAGTGAGTGAATGTGTAAATGAGAGTGAGTGAGTGAATGTGTAAATGAGAGTGAGTGAGTGAATGTGTAAATGAGAGTGAGTGAGTGAATGTGTAAATGAGAGTGAGTGAGTGAATGTGTAAATGAGAGTGAGTGAGTGAATGTGTAAATGAGAGTGAGTGAGTGAATGTGTAAATGAGAGTGAGTGAGTGAATGTGTAAATGAGAGTGAGTGAGTGAATGTGTAAATGAGAGTGAGTGAGTGAATGTGTAAATGAGAGTGAGTGAGTGAATGTGTAAATGAGAGTGAGTGAGTGAATGTGTAAATGAGAGTGAGTGAGTGAATGTGTAAATGAGAGTGAGTGAGTGAATGTGTAAATGAGAGTGAGTGAGTGAATGTGTAAATGAGAGTGAGTGAATGTGTAAATGAGAGTAAGTGAGTGAATGTGAGTGAGTGGATGTGTGAGTGAGAGTGAGTGAGTGGATGTGTGAGTGAGAGTGAGTGAGTGGATGTGTGAGTGAGAGTGAGTGAGTGGATGTGTGAGTGAGAGTGAGTGAGTGGATGTGTGAGTGAGTGGATGTGTGAGTGAGTGAATGTGTGAGTGAGTGAATGTGTGAGTGAGTGAATGTGTGAGTGAGTGAATGTGTGAGTGAGATGAGTGAGTGAGTGAATGTGTGAGTGAGATGAGTGAGTGAGTGAATGTGTGAGTGAGTGAATGTGTGAGTGAGATGAGTGAGTGAATGTGTGAGTGAGAGAATATGTGAGTGAGAGTGAGTGAGTGAAAGTGTGAGTGAGAGTGAGTGAGTGAATGTGTGAGTGAGAGTGAGTTAGTGAATGTGAGAGTGAGTTAGTGAATGTGAGAGTGAGTGAGTGAATGTGTGAGTGAGAGTGAGTGAATGTGTGAGTGAGTGAGTGAATGTGTGAGTGAGAGTGAGTGAGTGAATGAATGTGTGAGTGAGAGTGAGTGAGTGAATGAATGTGGGAGTGAGAGTGAGTGAGTGAATGAATGTGTAAGTGAGAGTGACGAGTGAATGAATGTGTGAGTGAATGAATGTGTGAGTGAAAGTGAGTGAGTGAGTGAGTGAATGAATGTGTGAGTGAGAGTGAGTGAGTGAATGAATGTGTGAGTGAGAGTGAGTGAGTGAATGAATGTGTGAGTGAGTGAGTGAGTGAATGAATGTGTGAGTGAGAGTGAGAGTGAGTGAGTGTGAATGTGTGAGTGAGTGTGAGTGTGAATGTGTGAGTGAGAGGGAGTGAGTGTGAGTGTGAATGTGTGAGTGAGAGGGAGTGAGTGTGTGAATGTGTGAGTGAGAGGGAGTGAGTGTGAGTGTGAATGTGTGAGTGAATGAGTGAGTGTGAGTGTGAATGAGTGAATGTGAGTGTGAATGTGTGAGTGAATGAGTGAGTGTGAGTGTGAATGAGTGAGTGTGAGTGTGAATGTGTGAGTGACAGAGTAAAAGTGTTAGAGAATACATCACTCTTAGGTAATGTGTAATTATTTTTACATTGTAGATCCATGGGGTATAGGTACTGACTGTGGTTAACTAGCAGTACTGCATATGCTTGAGAATTCGAGTTGCATGGTGATCATAATTCTTTCTGAACAAAGAAAGAAAGTTTGTTTTATTCAAACCTATTTTGTGTAATTTTGAATTATTTCTACTTATATGGAAATATGAAATCACAGTGGTTTGCATGTTTGGAAGAGTTTAAGTTAGATTTTTATTCTTCAGCAATGGAAAGACTGGAAGCTCTGTGTAAAGAGAAGTATCACCTCCAAGTGCCTCCCACCTTCAAGATGCCAAAGGTAGGAAGCTGTAATTGTTGTTTATTTGTAATTTTACTTTTACAACATGCTGTTCATTATGTGGATAAATTTTCCAGGTAGGCTTGCAGAATCTTTTTTTTCTTTCTTTCTTTCTTTCTTTTTTTTTTTTTTTTTTTTTTTTTTTTTTTTTTTTTTTTTCTCATTGTACAAAAGGCAGGTAACTATTGTACTTTTTACTTTACAGAAATTAGCTTAACTGTTAAAGGTCTTATTGGACAAAGTTTGGGCCTACAAGTGTGTTTGGTTCACTTTCAGTCTTTTCTAATTGTATTGAAAATATTTTCCTCCTTTGCTGTTATATTTTACTTATTCATTTATTCAGTTTTATTGAACACAGTCCTGCATGCGTGTTTGTGTATTTGTATGTGTGTATTGTTTGAAGAGAGAACGATGTAAAGAAAAGAAAACAGGAATAGCAGCAGGCTTTTGAGACCTGCAGCAGAGAATGAATGTGTGAGTTGGGAACATTGTGGAAAGAAGAAAGATGCATTTGAAGGACTCCTTCAGGTACAGTAGTGTACTGATTACCAGATTCAGTAGAAAACAGGCTGTTTGAAGGAAAGATAGTGATAGTATACTAGTCTTGTATATGTTTAACTGAAAAATTGTTATCAAATCTCAGGGATGATACTTGTCACCTTGTGGATAAGGAGAAAATGTATGATATAAAAAGAACTTTATTTGAGAGAGTGGTTCAGTCGTAGTGCTTTGTTGAGACATTAACTTGAAATGGTTGATATTATCCCATTAACTTGAAATGGTTGATATTATCCCATTAACTTGAAATGGTTGATATCCCATTGACTTTGAAATGGTTGATATTATCCCATTGGATCTGGATGCTTCACTACCATCACATGGCCCAAAATAGGGGCATTAGGCATACTTGAGTGGAGACACTGATGAGCGTGTGGCTTGTAGCCTGGGTGCGCATAAACAGTAGTGTGTGGCGACAAGACTCCATGCTCCCCCTCTGCAGTATCATTTATTCTGTCTGCTTCAGCATTTTTAGCTTTTTTCCATTTTCCAATGTCTATAATTGCTTTATCCACATGATGATGGATTATTTTCCTAGCGCAGACTACATATTATCTCTCTAGGTAATCCATAAATGTGCAATAATAATGATAAGTAATATTTTGTTTTTGTCTTCTTTTTCCTCTCTCTCTTCTTTTTCATTTTCGTAATATTCTGTTTTTCTGTAATGCAACCTTCAGCACCTGTCATGGCAGCCAGGAATTGGATCTTGAGCATGGAGATAGCCTCCTTCCTGGAGCTGGTGGTCTTCCATTCATGGCTCATGGATGGTAAATTCCACACTCGTTTATTGATGGAAATAATGCAAAATTTCCTTTCTAAACACCAAATAAGTCTAATCACCCTCCAAGAGCTTTGTGCACTCATAGCGAGTCATTCCTATCACCTTGGCCTTTAGTTGAATTGTTTACAATGGCAAGATTGTGTCACGTCAACCCACAGCCAAATTTTCGCATTGACGTTTTGTTCACATTACTACAAACCAAGTTTGTTCATGATGTGATGATCATGTTATCCAGATCATAAGGGTTAACAAAGTATATGAAAGGTGCTGTGAAAATGTTAGTGATTGACAAGTTGTACACCAAGACATTCTGATTCCTTTATAAAGTACACAGCTGTCCATTAAAATAAAACACAAACATTGATGATTGTTGACAGGGCTTGTAGCCAAACATTGTCAAAATTTTATAGATATTATAGCCTACATCTACATAATTTAAGGGGGCCAGCCACTGAATTTTCAACAAATAATTTTAAAAATAATCGAAATTTTGAAAAAAATCTCCTGTAATCTAGTAGTCTTTGGCAATCCTGTGACATAATATTTCTGCTAAATACGTAAATATAAGGGAATTATGACTAAATCTCTGACCGCCCCCCGCCTCCCCCTCTGATGTTTACTTTGTTGCGACTGTGCAAATATACGTGACAAATTTGTTTTTTCAGAATTTTCGTATTTATTTTGGTTTTCTCTGGTAGCTAGCTGGCAATTCTGTTTACTGTATTAGCTAATAGCCAAGACTGGGACTCTGGGAGACAAGACTGGCAATCACGACCAGAAAGTTAATGGGAGAGGTCGCGCATCTCTTGCCTCCGCGACACCATCTCACAGATGTATGTCCTTATCACACACTAAGGGGCAACTAATGGTAGATGTTATATCTGTAACTATTAAACATAATATGATGAGAAATACTTTTCAATCACAGCTGCACCAGTTGTTTATGCATATGAAATGCCTCATGTGGTTAGGTTAGGCACTGCGAAGCCTGTGATGACAAGGCTGCACTTGGACAATCATGTGCAGTTAGTGTGATTAGTGCATTGCAAAAGGTACCAGCTACACTTCAGAATACCATGTGAATGCCATATAATGTAATGATGCAAAGATGATTCTAAAAAAAAAAAAAAAAAAAAAAAAATCTCGGGGAAAAGTATCGTGAACTTTGGAACCCTATATCTCAAAAGTACACCTTTGGCAACATTTTTTTATATTTCTCCATAACTATATGGGTGATTCTAATGGGGTTTGGATCATGTGAAAGCTGAATAAATTTGCAATTTTTCTGTATGAGGCGAATTTCATTTTAGGTAATAGAAGTCCATATATATATCTTATGTTCATAAGACTGAACATTAAGAAAAGAAAGAAAAAAATATATATATCCCCACTAAACTAAGAGGAAATTCCAAAATCCAAGTATACAAGATTTTAAGTATATATGGCATTTTTTTCAACAAGTTTGGTCAGGATAAATATGAAATATAAAATTGTGATTTTTTTTTTTTTTTCGTAAATTCATTGTTTATTATTCAAACAATATGAAACATGGTGACTTTTATCACCGTATAAGTATACGTAACATATTTAAAAATTGCAAAAATATGATCATAAATGACAAATTTCGTTCTTGAGCATGATGGCCCTCTTAACTAGTAGCTGACAGGTGGCATGTACGTACATGCCATGGCTGTTGTGGACCGAAACACGGATGGCATCATATAATGCTCATTCCTGCGCCACTGGCTCGTTGGATGGAGTTTGTTTTTCTCCGACAATAGCGGCTTCATTTATATGGTAAAGGTTTTATGTGATGGCACCTATAATGAAGGTAAACCTTCAAAATTATAATATTTTTATAAATTATAGCAAAAT
>NW_027217469.1:10000-12665 GCF_042767895.1 Penaeus vannamei | reverse complement strand
TTTCCCTTTTTTCACTGTATTGAATAAGTCTTTATGCTACACTATTTTCTTTTTTTAAAGAGTAACTGTACTTTTCTCTCTCGTTTTTCTGTCTGTCTGTCTGTTCGTCTGTGTTTCTGTTTTCCCGTCTGTCTGTCTGACTCTCTCTCTCTCTCTCTCTCTCTCTCTCTCTCTCTCTCTCTCTCTCTCTCTCTCTCTCTCTCTCTCTCTCTCTCTCTCTCACTCTCTCTCTCTCTCTCACTCACTCACTCATTCTTCTTCTCTCTCTCTCTCTCTCTCTCTCTCTCTCTTCTTCTTCTTCTCTTCTCTTCTTCTTCTTCTCTCTTCTCTCTCTCTCTCTCTCTCACTCTCTCTCTCTCTCTCACTCACTCACTCATTCTCTCCTTTCTCTTTCTCTCTCTCTCTCTCTCTCTCTCTCTTCTCTCTCTCTCTCTCTCTCTCTCTCACTCTCTCTCACCTCCGCTACTCACTCTCTCTCTCTCTCTCTCTCTCTCTCTCTCTCTCACTCACTTCACTCACTCACTCTCTCTCTCTCTCTCTCTCTCTCTCTCTCTCTCTCTCTCTCTCTCTCTCTCACTCACTCACTCACTCACTCACTACACTCTCTCTCTCTCTCTCTCTCTCTCTCTCTCTCTCTCTCACTCTCTCTCTCTCTTTCTCTCTCTCTCTCTCTCTCTCTCTCTCTCTCTCTCTCTCTCTCTCTCTCTCTCTCTCTCTCTCTCTCTCTCTCTCTCTCTCTCTCTCACTCACTATCCATAACTTGTAATAACTTTAATAACTTATGATAACTATGCACGCATATTCCGCCCATTAGTCTTGTCCTCCATCCTCCTCGCTTCGCAGAGATGGGAATTTTACCGTTATTTCGTTTCTCCCTTTTCGCCCTCTTTTAACCCATTTCCTTTCCTCCCGTTTTCTTTACCTAGTTTCTTTCTGATTTCTTTTGTACGATTATATTTCCATTTTTTTCCTGTTTATTTATCTATTTATCATTTTGACTTTGATTTGCTCTCTGTGTGTTTTGTGTGTATTTCTGTGTGTGTATGTGTGCGTGCATGTGCGTGCGTGTTTGGTTGCGTCTATCTGTTTATTGTATTTTTTTCCTTCTCTCTCTCCCTTCCTCCTCTCCCTCTCCGTCCTTCCCTCTCTCTCTTTCTCTCAGTCTCTCTCCCCCCCTTCTCACCCATAGATTATCATCATCCGTTTTTCCTTCCTCTTCCCCCGTCACGCCCACTGCTCCTGCCGATGCACCTGTCCCACCTGGAATGTTGCATCACTTCCTCCACCCATTTCCCTTCCTCTCGTTGCACCTGTACATCGACTTCTTATATTTTCCTTTGTTTTTTTCTCTCTCTTTATACTATTTTTTTCTTTTTTCTCTCTCTGTTTATACTATTTTTTTTATTTTTTTCTTCTCTTTACTCTTTATTTCCCTTTCTTCTTTTTACCCTATATTTCCTCTTATTTATTATCTATGCTCTCTGTTTCCTCTTCTTCTCTCTCCTCTTTATCCTACATTTTCCCGTGTTTTTTCTCTTTATCCTATTTCATCCCCCTTTTTTTATCCTATTTCCCCTTCTTTATTCTCTTTACCCACTCTGTTTTTCTCTTATCTCCCTACTTCCCCTTCTTTTTTCTATTCCTCTATTCCATTCTCCCGTCGTTCATTTCATATTCTTCTCTTCTCTTCGTTATTACCATGATTATATAGGATTAAATGATAAATATCAAGAGAGAGAGAGGAGGAGAGAGAGAACTAGATAGATAGATAGATTGATAGATAGCGAGATAGGGAGAGAGAGAGGGAGAGAAGGAGAAAGAGAAAGAGAGAGAGATGAGAGAGAAAGAGAGAAAGAGAAAGAGAGAGAAAGAGAGAGATACTATGTTTCTGAATATGGGCGAAAATAGACGATTGTATTCATTTGACAAAACAATGTTCAATTTCTTTTAACCAGATCCTCTAGATAATACTTTTTTTTTACTTCTTTTGAAAGGAATCGTATTTCTAAATTCACTACACTATGATATCATCAAACTTCATATTCTTATTAATAATTTTTTTTTTTTTTTTACTTCTTTTTTAAAGGAATCGTATTACTAAATTTCACAACGTACTATGATATCGTGACCTTGTATTCTTAAGCCTTAGTAATTTCACTTCTATTTTACATTTTATTAAGGAATATCAGAATCTTCTTTAATTACAAGTAAGTCTGTATTAAGGCATTTCTAACGCCAAAAACCCGAGATTGAGATGAAACTCCCTAATTATATCAAATAAAAAATATAACTACGTGTTTACTACACCAAAACCCCGATACAAAGATGAAACTCCGTAATTATAACTAATTACAAATAATAACTCGAGTCTTTCTTGCACCAAAACCCCGATACAAGTATGAAACTCATCTATCATAACAAACTACAAATCATAATTACATCTTTATTACACCGGAACTCCGATACAAAGATGAAAAAACTCCACAGTTATAACTAATTACAAATAATAAGTCTTTATTACACCAAAACCCCGATATAAGTATGACACTCCCTTATTATAACAAATTACAAATTGTAACTACATCTTTATAACACCGAAACCCCGAAACGAAGATAAAACTCCCCCAATAATAACAAATTAAAAAAAAAATCATAACTAGATCTT
>NW_027217467.1:7500-10000 GCF_042767895.1 Penaeus vannamei | reverse complement strand
CGTGCGTGCGTGTGTGCAACACATTGATCTCGTGTCTCACCGACTTCCAGACTGTCCCATCCCCTCGCCCTCTCTCCTCTCCCCTCTCCTCTGTCCTCTCTTGCGCTCTCCCTGGCCTCTTCTCTCCCCTTTCCTCTCTCCTCTCTCCTCTCCCCTCTCCTGCGCCCCCTCCCCCCATCCCTCCTCTCACCTTTCCTGCCCTCCTCCTCTCTCTCCTCTCACCTTTCTCCCCCCCCCCCTCTCTCTCCCAAACCCCACCCACTCCTCCTTCCTCTCCTGCAACTTCCCCTCCCTCCCGCCCCTCCCCTCTCCTCCACTTCCTCCCAGCTCACCTCACTCCTGCTCTCTTCCTACCTAAGTTCCCCTCTTTTTTGCAAATTTTCCCCTCTTGTGCCGCGTCCCTCATGCTCCCTCAGTTCAAACGGGTGTATATTTAGAATCCCAATATTTACCCGAGGCAAAAGGTACGAGAAAAAAGGATAAAAACACAGAGAATATCTGCTGTATTTGTGGAGTAAGTGTATGCAGCAGACGGGAGAGGAAGCGGTCATGAACGGTAGAGAGAGGGGAGAAGGCGGGAGGAGAGGGGAGAGGGGAGGGGGGAGCAAAGGTATGGGGAAGGGAAGGAAGGAGGGGAGTGGGGCGTGGGGGGAGGGGAGAGGGAGGGGCCGGAGACTGCCGACTGTTTGGGTGTCTGCTGCCGCCAACGCCGCCAAGTGTCCGAAACCATTACACTCATGGTTTTGACCTTGACTTCAACCATGAATATATCTCCTTTTTTCTAGTAACGAATTTGGACATAGCACATTGATTTCCCATTATCTATGTATTATTAGAAACGACATAATGCTTTATAAATCACACAAAAACGCCACGTAATGATTATACAAGAGAAGATCCCCGCAAACGCTCAGAATGCAGGACGGAATCCAGACATTTGTTCCAGACGACGAGGGAGGGGTCACGGGGAGGGATGAACACTTGTTCCAGACGCAGGGCAGGGCTGGTCGAGGGTCACTCGTACGTACGTTAAGGGAGGAAGGGGGGGAGGGAGGGATACGTGCACTGGCCATAGCGGGAATAAGGAGGGTTTTAGTACATCCTGTCCTCACGTCTTCCCTTCCCTACTGCGTCTCTTCAAAGCCCTGCAGGAATACAGGATTCTCGTTCGGTTAAGATGAAGTTGAAGTGGGGTAGATAGGCCTACCTTTAAGTTCATTGAGAGGGAAAAAATCCCTTTGAACTTTCAGGAGGAGGAAAATGTTCGGCCAGATGCCTACTTGAGAGGGCAAAGACCCTTGTCCCGGAACCCCGGTTTCCAACAAACACTCGAATGATCTAAAAATAAAATGATACATGAATAATAGTATTAGTAATAATAATGATATTTTTAATGATGGTGAGGATGATGATAATGATGAAAACAGTAACAGAGAAAAATAAAATCCAAATAAAACAAAAGAAAATCCGACGGCCAAAATGCGGAAGTCTCTGCGGATTCACCAGACCTCTCTCTTCTCGGAGGAAGCCCGCGCCGGAATTAATCAGCCGGCCTCACATGCGTCCTCGGATGATGATGAGGGGGACTAGTGCTCCAGATGGTGCGGGAGGGCCTCCTGATTCTCCAGATGGTGCGAGGAAGGCCTCCTGAGGCTCCAAACGCTAAAGGGGGCCTTTCGTTTGCTCCAGATAGTGTGGGAGGCCCTTCGTATGCTCCAGGTGGTGCGAGGAAGGCCCCCCGATGCTCCAAACACTTCCGTTTGCTCCAGAGGGCTTCCTGATGCTCCAGGTGGTGCGAGGAAGGCCCCCCGATGCTCCAAACACTTCCGTTTGCTCCAGATAGGGTGGGAGGCCCTCCGTATGCTCCAGATGGTATGGGAGGGCCTCTTCATGCTCCTAGGTGGTGCGAGGAAGGCCTCCTGATTCTCCAGATGGTTCGAGGAAGGCCTCCTGATGCTCCAGACGCTGAAGGCGGAGAACAGAAGAAAGCAAGTGTAGAAGGGTGCTAGGGGGCAACGGCGAAGAGGAGTTAAGAGACGGAATAAGTGGATAGATGATGACAGAAGACCTCTTTTTTTCCGGGAAGAGGCACATAATCGCAACGCTTGAAGATATACACACGGCGAGCGAGTTTATCTCTCTCTCTTTTTCTCTTTCCTTTTCTTTTCTTTTTCTTTAGATCCTCTGAGACTTAATCGAGGAAATGTCGTAAAATAGCAATGCTCAGCAGGAAGGTAAGTATTTACTTAAAGACGACTCGTGTGTGTGAATATAGAAGGGAAAGGAGTGGATTACTTACAAGAGAAACTGATTGACATTTCCATTGCCTTACATCAGGAGGAAAGACCAATTAATCATTTCAGGAGGAAAGACCAATTAATTATATCAGGAGGAAAGGCCAATTAATCATTGCAGGAGGAAAGGCCAATTAATCATTTCAGGAGGAAAGGCCAATTAATCATTGCAGGAGGAAAGCCCAATTAATTATATCAGGAGGAAA
>NW_027217464.1:10000-12657 GCF_042767895.1 Penaeus vannamei | reverse complement strand
AAAAAAGGAAGAAAAAAAAAAGAATATCCAAGACAAGGGATTAGATCCTCCTTTCTTCGCCGACTTATCCTTCCGGCGGTATATTTCACCTGCCGCTAAATTAGGCGGCGATAAATCTGGCTCACATCCTCATATTTACGGATATCTATAATCCACCCAGAGAACATTATGCAGATACATACATCAAGTATTGATTTCCCATTCCCGCCATGACACCCTCGGCGGGAAAGAGCCGCCCGCCCGAATGGGGTTGGATTCCTTATGACCTCCGCTCGCCGCCCGAGCAGGATTGGATTCCTTATAGACTTCGCTGGCTGCCTGTCCTTACGGCATCCGCTCGCCGCCGCACCAGGATTGGATCTCTTACAGGCGTCCGCTCGCCACCCGAATAGGATTGGGATCCTTATAGACTCCACTCGCCACCCGAATAGGATTGGGATCCTTATAGACTCCACTCGCCACCCAAATAGGATTGGGATCCTTATAAACTCCACTCGCCACCCGAATGGGATTGGGATCCTTATAGACTCCACTCGCCGCCCGAATAGGATTGGGATCCTTATAGACTCCACTCGCCGCCCGAATAGGATTGGGATCCTTATAGACTCCACTCGCCACCCAAATAGGATTGGGATCCTTATAAACTCCACTCGCCACCCAAATTGGATTGGGATCCTTATAGACTCCACTCGCCGCCCGAATAGGATTGGGATCCTTATAGACTCCACTCGCCGCCCGAATAGGATTGGGATCCTTATAGACTCCACTCGCCGCCCGAATAGGATTGGGATCCTTATAGACTCCACTCGCCACCCGAATAGGATTGGGATCCTTATAGACTCCACTCGCCGCCCGAATAGGATTGGGATCCTTATAGACTCCACTCGCCGCCCGAATAGGATTGGGATCCTTATAGACTCCACTCGCCGCACGAATAGGATTGGGATCCTTATAGACTCCACTCGCCGCACGAATAGGATTGGGATCCTTATAGACTCCACTCGCCACCCGAATGGGATTGGGATCCTTATAGACTCCACTCGCCACCCGAATAGGATTGGGATCCTTATAGACTCCACTCGCCACCCAAATGGGATTGGGATCCTTATAGACTCCACTCGCCACCCGAATGGGATTGGGATCCTTATAGACTCCACTCGCCGCCCGAATAGGATTGGGATCCTTATAGACTCCACTCGCCACCCGAATAGGATTGGGATCCTTATAGACTCCACTCGCCGCACGAATAGGATTGGGATCCTTATAGACTCCACTCGCCACCCGAATAGGATTGGGATCCTTATAGACTCCACTCGCCACCCGAATAGGATTGGGATCCTTATAGACTCCACTCGCCGCACGAATAGGATTGGGATCCTTATAGACTCCACTCGCCGCACGAATAGGATTGGGATCCTTATAGACTCCACTCGCCACCCGAATGGGATTGGGATCCTTATAGACTCCACTCGCCACCCGAATGGGATTGGGATCCTTATAGACTCCACTCGCCGCCCGAATAGGATTGGGATCCTTATAGACTCCACTCGCCGCCCGAATAGGATTGGGATCCTTATAGACTCCACTCGCCACCCAAATAGGATTGGGATCCTTATAAACTCCACTCGCCACCCAAATTGGATTGGGATCCTTATAAACTCCACTCGCCACCCGAATAGGATTGGGATCCTTATAGACTCCACTCGCCGCACGAATAGGATTGGGATCCTTATAGACTCCACTCGCCGCACGAATAGGATTGGGATCCTTATAGACTCCACTCGCCACCCGAATAGGATTGGGATCCTTATAGACTCCACTCGCCGCACGAAGAAACTGGGATTTCTAATATCCTCCGCTCGCTGGCCGGACAGGATTGGGTTCCTTATAGACTCCGCTTGTTGTCCGAAGAAAGGATTCTTCATGGGCTCTGCTCGCCTCCGCCCGAAAGAGATTGAATTCCTTATAACCTCGTCTCGCCGCCATAGGAAATTGGATTCCCTATGGCCTCCGTTGGCGGTTCGGTCTCGCTTTCTTTATTGGCCTCAGTTATCCTTCTCTATGTCAGTGTTTGTGTGATTATTCCTAGTGTGTTTTTATTTGCATTTTCTCCTTTTTCTGACATATATGTGTTATAGGATGTGTTTCGAAATTTAACAAAGATAACAACAGCAAAATTTCTTATATAAAAAATCTACCCATACATCGATATCACACTTTGTTTCTATAACAATAATAGCAATGATATTTTTTTTAAATGATAATGATGATGATGATGATAACAACAACAATGTTAGCACTAATGATGATAATGACATTGTTAATACGACTATTACTACTAGTAATGATATCAGTAATGATAATAATGATAATGATAACTATAACAGTAATGATAACAATATCAACATATATGATGATAATGATAATAATAAAAATAAAAATGATAATGGTAATGATAATGAAAAAATAACAACAACAATGATAATGATAGTGATAATAATAACGATAATGATAATAACAATGATGATAATAAAAATAATGATAATAATGATAAAAACAATGATAGTGATAATGATAAAAACAATAATGATAATAATCATAGTAATAACTATAATAAAAATGTCATAACAATAATGATAATGATAGTAATAATCATG
>NW_027217464.1:0-5000 GCF_042767895.1 Penaeus vannamei | reverse complement strand
ATATGATGGCAAACAGATATCACAATGCGGACATAGTGAAGAAATGCAAAATTTACATGAAACGAGCAATAATAAAATCCACATAGTCTCGTAAATTTATAGGCCTATATTATACTAGAATGCATGGAACCGATAGATAAGTGAACTCTTAAAGAATTTTTCTCTGACATAATTATTGAAAATGCTATAGGAAAAACTACCTTGCTGATATATAAACAGGCAATACCAACGGTAAACGGGCATAGCAATATCTGTGTCTGTCGGCATTTTGACATTAAACTCCAAAGTGCATAAGAATAAGCTTGAAATATTTCCTTTGACGACAAATGGCGACGAATAAGAATTTTGTTTGGTCCGGTTCTCTGTATAACAATGATGAAAAAAACTGTTTGGTTTGAGATAAACAAAAATATATTAAAAAAGTGTTTGTATTGGTTTCTATCAATACAGTAAATATATATCCAACACGATGGATATAATCAAATAAATATATTCTTTTTTCTACATGTGTTTAAATAGTGTTTTAGTTGTGACGATTATCATAAAGATTTCGCTGTGTGTAGTTCTGTTTACATGTTACGTGATTGGCCGAAGGGACCTAAAAGATTATGTATAGCGCTCGCTGATTGGTTAATGGCTTTACTAGGGCCCCCTGTTGGCTAAAATTAGAATGAGTCAATTTACGATTGTAACTCAGCTGATCCAAATTACCATTTCTTCATGAATCCCGCTTTGCCATTGCTGGTAAACGCAATGGTAAATGACCGCTGGTAAATGTGTTACGATCGTATGTTAGTGAATCCGGCCCCAGTGTCGTCCGCGTGGAGAGCCTCACGCGCCCGCCACGGAACGAACGCAGGAGATCCCAGCCGCGCCGAGACTGCCCTTGCTTAATGCGAGGTAATGGCCGCTTCTGCTTGCCTGCCTCTGCTTTGCCTGCTTAGTCTTGCGTCCTTCCTGTCTGTTTGCAAGTCTAGCTTCCTTCGATCGGCGTCTGCTTGCTGGTACTGAGCTGACATATTTTCCTTTCTTCGTCTGCTTGCATATCGGCTCTCAGTTATGATGACGTTACTATCACCATTGTTATCATCATCGTCATCACTTTATATTCCTAATCATTATTATCACTGTCATTGTTTGTGCGTAAGTTATCCTTATCATATAAAATTGTTATATTGTGAAAATTATTTGATAATTGAAGGTTTATTTACCCTCTGCCATAATAACATATAAACATTACAGGGATATCAATATCTGAATCTGTAAGATCAGTTGAAGCTGAAGTTGACTTACATATTAAGGAATCCATAAAGAAAATTAGTTTCAATAAACTATAGTTATCTTGCACAATAAATGACAAAACATTGTATTCATATATATTCATCAGCAATGAAAATGTACACAGACTTTGATGGGTACGTGGTGACAATTTATAACAAAATATTTGCAGAAGCCTTTAACACCATGCGTACATCAAATGAATTAAAGCCGCTTTTACAATACACGGTGAAAATATCTGGCAATTTTTATATAATCAGTACTCAGATCACATTTTAATGTTGAAAGCTCTTTTAAAGCTTACTATTACTTTTATTTTTTTTTTTTACCCCTTGTCATTTCTTGTATAGAATTCCATGCACAAGGACCTTTATAAATCATTAAAGTTTCCAACTGGGAACACCTCACGAGTGGTACAATGGTTACTGGTTACTTAGAGTATGGGAAAACACTTTGTTAACTGTGCGAAGGTTTATGGAGACAAAGGTAGCAACACGAGAAAATATGATATTACATATTAATGAGATTCAGTTTCTATATCGCGCTTATGTACCCATGTGTTAAGATCTGAAAGACCTGGCAACAGGTTTGTGAACCATATTGACTGACCAGGTAATGGAAGTGTCAGTCTGTACGAAACCATATTAGGGTGAATGAGGAAATTGCAAAATACCTTCGAAGCCTTCACAGTACATTCAAGGCGAGTGCTATAGAGTAAAATGTAATGTACATATCGTTTATGAAAAATGCTTTATACCAGTCGTTTGAAGGTAAAATATTGTCAACAATGGCACCAATATATATATATATATATATATATATATATATATATATATATATATATATATATATATATATATATATATATATATATATATATATATATATATATATATATATATATATATATATATATATATATATATATATCGTGTGAGGTTTGCACTTAAAAAAATCCATGGCTGAGAATTGGAAAGGCATACAGTATTTCTTGAAAACTTTGAATAACTAAATTTCCTTGTTTTCAAAATGAGCGAATTCCTGGTTTAGCTTCATCTATTCTCGATTAATTAAATCGACCAAAGGTATTAAATCTGAATAACAAGCATATTCGTTATTTTTAGAATGTGATTGGTTTGGTATTAATGGCGATTCTATGGACAGCTGAAAATTTAATTCCGCTTCGTTCCAAGAATTTACTTATGACTGAAAATACAAATATTGGACAAAAGTTATTCACAACACTTATATCACCAGACTTATTCATGGGCCTGATTTTAGTCATTTTGAAAGTGATGTAGTACGTAAATATAATACCAATAAGACTTTGTTCATGTGACTGTTTGTAAGCTTTCAAAACGAAAAGAAAATGAGGACCTGAATCATTTTGCAACAGATCGCGCACTCCCCCTTAGAGTCTAAAAAAATGAACGAGAAATTGTAACGTTTTATTTTTCTGACACGACAGACGGATATGGAAAATCCCTATTTGGGGGGATATTTCAAAAATAACTCTGATCGCAGATAATGCAGAAATCACCGAAAATATATTTCAAAGGTGGCGATTGGTGATGATATTCCCACATATTTTTGTGCAGATGTCATTTGAAACTCGTATTATCATCAATGAAATCGTTATCATATTTATCGCGTCACCATTATTAATATTCTCATTGTGTATCAATATCCATTTGACACTAATATCATCATCAGTGAAATCGTTATCATTATCATATTTATTGCGTCATAATAACGTTCTTATTGTGTATCCGTATCATTGGATAACAAAGCTGCCTTTATCCTTATCTCCTTTACTCTCTCTCTCTCTTTCTGATCTGGTTGACATTCAGTAACTTTAACCTTATATTGACCTATATTTCTTCTTTAATGTACCCGCTTTTCGTTCTTCCCCTTATTTTAGGTCAGCATTTTGGCTTCTTGAATTTCATTTTGTGTTTGAAAGTTGAATTTTCTCTCCTTGTTTTGTCTTTCAATGTCTCTTTTTTTTCCTCGTCTTTGGATTTTTTTTTCTCATTCATATATCTAAAGTTTAACTTGAAGCCGAATATCTGGACGTGTTTTTGGCGTGTTTCTCTTATGATGGAGGGAGAGAGAGAGAGAGAGAGAGAGAGAGACAGAGAGAGAGAGAGAGAGAGAGAGAGAGAGAGAGAGAGAGAGAGAGAGAGAGAGAGAGGGGGGGGGGAGAGACAGAGAGAGAATGTAGGGGAGTAGCAAGAAGTGATAAATCCAAAATGGGGCAATTTAGATCCAACAAATGGATAAAAGTAGCGCACGTTAAGCTCAAAATATTCAGAAGAGTTTTCTCACATGAGCAATGTCGTGTTTCTAGTTATAAACCACAGGTTTTGTTTTTAAGATAAACAACTCTCTCTTAGATGAATAGATAAATAAATAAATAAATAAATAAATATATATATATATATATATATATATATATATATATATATATATATATATATATATATATATATATATATATATATATATCAATAAGAATGCACCGCAATATAATCCCAGTTATGGCAATGACAGAATAGAACAAAAATAGTAATAAATAAAAAATAAGAAAATAAAGAGAAGAATTTTCAAAATGCCATCTGTGAGCTTAGATTCAATCAAACAACGACGAAGACAAGATACGTTAGAATTGGAAGGCCATTAAACCGAGAGAAAGGAGCGAAAGAGGAGAGAGGAGAGGGTCTGGGGAGGAGAGAGGAAAGAAGAGGCGAGGTGTGGGAGCCCAGCCACCAGGTCCACTTTCCACAAGCACCCCAAGTTGCTTGCTGGAAAGTTGGAAGCATTTTCGTGTTTCTAGCTATATGCTTATTTATTTGTTTATTTATTTATTATATATATTTTTTATTTTATTTATTTATTTATTTTATTTTTATTATTATTATTATTATTTTTTTTTACAGTGACAGGGAGGCAGATTGAAGGAAGGGACGAGAGAGTGAGAAGAGGAGATGGAAGGTGAAAGGAGGGGTGAAGGGGAGGGGAAGGAGGAAGGGGGGATGATGGGGAAGAGTGGATAAAGAAGAAAGACGAAGGAAGAAAGAAGGGAAAGAGAAGAAAGGGAGAATGGACAGAGAAGGCGGGGGTGTAGATGGTAGGGAGGGATATAAAAGGTAGAAGAAAGGGAGAGCGAAGAGAATGAACATAGAAAATCGGATTGAGAGACCGAGAAATGGAAGAGAAGAAGATACACAAAGGAGAGAGAGTAGAAGTAGGAAAGCGGGAAAGTCTGACAAAGGCAGAATAGAAAATAATCAAAAATAGAAAATCGATATATTCAAAGTTAGTATACATCTTTCATTTATGAAAATATGAACCAAATGAAAGCAGATACATAAAAAGGATAATGATTTAAAGAAAGTAGAATTACCCATGAATTCTAAGACAAACAGGAAAATCAAACACATAACTTTCCACGCTGTTCTATGACGTCACTAGCGCTGACAGATGAAGTCTGTACAAACTCACCTGCAAAGAGAGACGTAATGTTAGTTTCAAAAAATTGATTTAGAAATAGGCATTCATCTCACTTTCTCATTTCTTCTCTCTCTTTGCTTGTATCTGTCTGCTTATTATCGTCCCTTACCCCTTCTCCTTTTCTCTTTTTCTCTTTCTCACTCTCCCTTTCCTTCCTTCCATCTCACCTTTTCCTTCCTTCCCTCTTGCCCTGTTTCAATCCATACTTG
>NW_027217463.1:10000-12647 GCF_042767895.1 Penaeus vannamei | reverse complement strand
CCCCACCACATCTTCCTCCCTTACCTTTTTCTCTCTCTCCCCTCCACGCCCCTCACTATCTAAGATCATCTATAAAAGTTTCAAAGTTACGACCACCGTTCTAAGAATCACCTGTTGTATTATCTAAAGCTTGTGGGCTCTTCGTTGCCTACGGGAGAGGGAAGAGAAGGAGGGGTGATAGATAGGGAGTGAGATCGATAGATAGAGGGAGAGGGAGAGGGAGAGGGGAGGGGAGGGGGAGAGAGGGAGGGAGGGAAGGAGGGAGAGAGGGAGGGAGTGAGGGAGAGAGAGAAAGAGAGAGAGAGAGAGAGAGAGAGAGAGAGAGAGAGAGAAGAGAGAGAGAGGAGAGAGAGAGAGAGAGAGAGAGAGAGAGAAAGAGAGGAGAGAGGAGAGAGAGAGACAGGGAAAGATAGATAGATAGAAAATGAAAGAGAGAGAGAGAGGAGAGAGAGGAGAGAGAGAGAGAAGAGAGAGAGAGAGAGAGAGAGAGAGAGAGAGAGAGAGAGAGAGAGAGAGAGAAAGAGAGAGTCGAAGGGAGACGACGTCAATAAATTCCCCTCGCTCCCTCCCTCCCCCTCCCCCCCCACTTTCCCCTTCTCCTTCTAGCACCTGTAATGTCACCGTTCTGTCTGTCACCTTTGACACGGACCTCTGGGCTTGCGAAGGGAGAGTGGGAGGAGGGAGGTAAGGGAGGTGGTGAGGGAGTGGGAGAGAGGTGAGGGAGGGAGGGAGGTAGTGGGTTGGAGAGGGTGAACTAGGGGTAGAGAAAGTGGCAGGAGAAGAGCAGGGAAATAGAGTTATGAGGAATGGGGGGGAAGGGAGAGGGGAAGAGGGAGGGGAAGGGGGGGGAGGGGAAGGGAAAAGGGGGATGGGTAGGGGAGGGGAAAGAGGGAGGGTAAAAGGGAAGGTGATACTTCCCCACATCAAAGTTCAAACAGACGTTGCAGAAAGTATTAGGGTAGGGAGGGGGGAGGAAGGAGAGGAGAGAAGGAAGAGAGGGAAGGAGGGGGAGGGGAAGAAGAGAATGAGAATGATGAGGGAGGGAGTGAAAGGAAAACGAGAGGAGGGAAGAGAGAGAAGAAGAAGGGGAGGGTAAAGTGGGAAGGGAGAAGAGAGAGGAAGGGAGGGAAAGAAAAGGAGGGAGAGGGAAGGCGAAGGTAGGGGGTGAAAGGGAAAGACCGAAGGAGAAGTGGAGAAAGAAGAGGAAACGAGAGGATGAGAATGAGAGAGAGAAAGGGCTAGAATGAAGGAGAGGAGATGACGGGAAGGAGAGAGAGGGGAAGGGGGAAAGGGAAGGGAAAGGGAAGGAGAAAGGAAAAAAGAAGAGGAGGAAGAAGAGATGAGAAGACCAGAAGGGGAGAGAGGAGGAAGGAAAAGGGAAGGAAGGAAAAGAAAGAGAGGGGGAAGGAAAAAAGGAGGAAGAAGAGATGAGAGGACGGAAAGGTGAGAGAAGGGAAGGAAGGAGAAAGAAGGAGAATGAGAGGAAGAAGAGGAAATGAGAGGACGAGAATAGGAGAGAAAGGAAGGGAAAGGGAAGGAAGGAGAGGGAAAGAGAAGGGAAGGGACAGACCTGGTGAAAGGTAACGGCGCAATACTCTCTTCTCAGTCCTACCTCCCGCTCCCCCCCTCCCCCATCTCGCTATCCTCGTCCTCCTCCCTCCCTCCTTCCTCCTCGTTCTCTCTCCCTCCCTCCTCCTCCTTCTCCCTCCCTCCTTCCTCCTCGTTCTCTCTCCCTCCCTCCTCCTCCTTCTCCATCCCTCCACCCTCGTCCTCCTCCCTCCCTTCCTCCTCTTCGTTCTCTCTCCCTCCATTCCCTTACTTCTCCCTCCATCCTCCTCCTTCTCCCTCCCTCCCTCCTTCTCCTTCTCCATCCATCCTCCTACCACCCCCTCCCTCCATCCTCCCACCCCCTCCTTCCTTCTCCCTCCCACCCCCTCCCTCCATCCTCCTCCTTCTCCCTCCCACCCCCTCCTTCCATCCTCCTTCTTCCTCCCACCCCCTCCTTCCTTCTCCCTCCCACCCCCTCTTTCTCCCTCCCATCCCCTCCCTTCACCCCCTCCTTTTCCCTCCCATTATAAATCCCCTCCCCTCTCTCCCCTCCCCCCCAACCATTAGTCTCTCCCCCTCCCTCCCCCTCCTCACTACCGCCCCCTCCCCTCCCCACGAGAAGCCAGACCAAATAATGATTGCTGTTAACATTTGATTAGTCTCTTTGTGAATGCCGGAATACAGCAATACATTCATACACATTCGCCTAAATGCATTTATTCACATACAGTCACTCATAAGCTTTTTTTGATTTTTATTTTAGTTATTTATTTATCTTCTTTTTCTTCAAGTGTAATTTCACGGGATATGCGATGTTTTATATGTTTTCTCGTGTGGGTTCACGTACATACACACACACGCGCACAAGCAAACACAGACAAAAACACAAATATATAACAAAATATAAACAAACACACATTCGCGCACAAAAACAAACAAACAGGTAAACAAAAACACACACAAGCAAACACATGCATCCACACACGCGCGCGCACACAAACAAACGCACACAAAAATACAAACACATGAATCCGCACACACACAAATAAGCAAACACAAACAAACACACAAAAAAACACACTCGCGTACACAAACACGC
>NW_027217462.1:0-2500 GCF_042767895.1 Penaeus vannamei | reverse complement strand
TATACATGCACATGTATGTGTATATAGATAGATAGACAGAGATAGGTAGATATAGATAGATAAATAGATTGATAGACGTAAAATAGATAGATAGATAGATTGGCAAATATATGTGTGTGTATATATATATATATATATATATATATATATATATATATATATATATATATATATATATATATATATATATATATATATATATATATATATATATATATATATATATTTATATATATGCACATATACACGTACGTATGCATCAGATAGAGAGGCGACATCCAGACAAGCACCATCTACCTGGCACAGGATCGAGACAGGTGGAAGCAGATGGGAAAGGCTTTCGTCCAGCTGCGGGACGACTGGCACAACTATGGCTGCTAATGATGAATGTGATGATGTGTCTATGTATGTGTGCGTGTTTCAATCACACACACACGCTTATGAAATACACAGGAGTCCATTCACACCCTCTCGGCATTCCAGCACACACACCCGCACGCCCACGCCCGCACGCCCACGCCCACATCCAAACGCACAGGTGGTCGAAATTCCCTGATAGGATCCCAATACTAGAAGATATGCCATTAGTCCCCATTTCCCTCTTCCATTAACTCGCCCCCTTCCCTTTCCCCTTCGTTCCCTCCCCTACTAACTCCTCCCATCCCCATCCCTCCCCTTTCCCCTCCTCCTTTCCCCTATTAACTCTTCCCCTCCCCATTCCTCTCTTTCCCCTATTAACTCTTCCCCTTTCCCTTCCTTTCTCCTATTGACTGACCCCCCTCCCCCTTCCCCCATTATCTCGCCCCTTCTGCCATTAACTCAATCTCTCCCTCCCCGTTTCCCCATTAACTTTCCTTCCCAGCTACCCCTTTCCCCCCATTTACATCCCCTCTCGTCCTTCTATCCCCTCCCTTTTTCCCCTTCTCCCATCCCCTCCTCCTTCCTGCTCGCTCCTTCAGAACCCCCTCCCTTTCCCCCTTCTTCTTCCTCCCTTTCACCCCTTCAACTCCCCTTCACCTCCCATTCCTCCTTCTTCCTTCCCCCCCTCTTTCCCCCCCTCTCGTTCACCTCCCAACCCCCTTTCCCCAACCTCCCCACACCACCGCTCCCCCCTTCACCTCCCATTCCTCCTTTCCCTCCCTCTCCCCACCCCACCGCTCCCCTTCACCTCCCCATTCCTCCTTCCTCCTTCCTCCGTTCCCTTCGTTCCCTCCCTCTCCCTTCCCCCCTTCTCCCTACTCACCCCCCACCCCCCAGAACACAAGCAAGCAAAACTCAAAATCACCAACACTAAAACAACGGAATTGCCTCCTCGTAACCAGTCGACGCAACGCCCATTAAATGATGCTAATTAAAAGAAGGAATAAAAAAGGCGTATATATAACTGCAGCAACACTAATGACTGGTGCTCTTGGCTGCTGGCTTCATTAGTACTTTTTTTTTTTTACTGAAAACACACACACGCACGCAAACGTATACACACACACAAGCACAGGAACGCACACGCATATACACACACACACACACACACACAAACACACACACACACACATACACCCACACCCACACACACACACACACACACACACACACACACACACACACACACACACGCACTGGGGGAAGGAGGGAAGGGAGGTTAATGTTATAAATGAGAGAACTGGGTCCAGAAGGGTTAATTAAGAGGAGAGGAGGCGAGAGGGAGCGATCGAGATGGGGGAATTAGATAGATAGATAAACAGATAAATATAGAGAGATAGGTAGATACGTAGATGGATAGATGGATAGGTGGGTAGATAGACAGATAAACAAGGATAGATATATAGGTTGTGAGAGACAGTGATCGAAACAGATAGATAGCTAATAGACATAGATATAAAGAGTGATTGAAGGAGAGAGAGAGAGAGAGAGAGAGAGAGAGAGAGAGAGAGAGAGAGAGAGAGAGAGAGAGAGAGAGAGAGAGAGAGAGAGAGAGAGAGAGAGAGAGAGACAGACAGACAGACAGGCAAACAGAGAGAGAGAAAGAGACAGACAAACTGAGAGAGAGAGAGAGGGGGGAAAGGCCAAAGACAGACAGTAAAAGGGAGAGATAAGAATAAAACAAAAGAAAAAGGAAAAAAATGCAAAAACAACCCAATTTTCCCCTCATTTTCCCCTTACATACAGACCAACTTATAATTCTTGGGAAACACACACACACACACACACACACACACACACGCCCCCGCGCCCGCACGCACCCCCCCACACACACACACACACACACACACACACACACACACACACACACACACACACACACACACACACACACACACCACACACACACACACACACACACACACACACACACACACACAAAACACACACACACACACACACACACACATACACACACACAAAAAAAATTGATTGTGTTACATCGCACAGCCAAAAATATTGTAAATAATCTGATTGTAAAAAGCTTATGTTTTTTTCCCATCCCCCTCTCCCCCCCCCC
>NW_027217460.1:2500-12635 GCF_042767895.1 Penaeus vannamei | reverse complement strand
TGCACCCGCCCTCTCCCTTTTTGATCCCCTTTCTCCCCTCCTGACATCATCCCTCTCCTCTCCCCTCCTGCCATCATCCCTCTCCTCCTGCCCCCTGTACCCGCCCCTCTCCCTTTCCCTCCTGCCATCATCCCTCTCCTCTCCCCTCCTGATATCATCCCTCTCCCTTTCCCTCCTGCCAACATCCCTCTCCTCCTGCCCCCTGCACCCGCCCCTCTCCCTTTCCCTCCTGCCAACATCCCTCTCCCTTCCCCTCCTGCAACGCCCCTCTCCCTTTCCCTCCTGCCAACATCCCTCTCCCTTCCCCTCCTGCCAACGCCCCTCTCCCTTTCCCTCCTGCCAACATCCCTCTCCCTTTCCCTCCTGCCAACATCCCTCTCCCTTTCCCTCCTGCCAACATCCCTCTCCTCCTGCCTCCTGCCAACATCCCTCTCCCTTCCCCTCCTGCCAACGCCCCTCTCCCTTTCCCTCCTGCCAACATCCCTCTCCTCTCCCCTCCTGACATCATCCCTCTCCTCTCCCCTCCTGCCATCATCCCTCTCCTCCTGCCCCCTGTACCCGCCCCTCTCCCTTTCCCTCCTGCCATCATCCCTCTCCTCTCCCCTCCTGACATCATCCCTCTCCTCTCCCCTCCTGCCATCATCCCTCTCCTCCTGCCCCCTGCACCCGCCCCTCTCCCTTTCCCTCCTGCCAACATCCCTCTCCCTTCCCCTCCTGCCAACGCCCCTCTCCCTTTCCCTCCTGCCAACATCCCTCTCCCCTTCCCCTCCTGCCAACGCCCCTCTCCCTTTCCCTCCTGCCAACATCCCTCGCCTCTCCCCTCCTGCCATCATCCCTCTCCCCTTCCCTCCTGCCAACATCCCTCTCCTCTCCCCTCCTGCCAACTTCCCTCTCCCTTTCCCTCCTACCAACATTCCTCTCCTCTTGCCCCCTGCCAACATCCCTCTCCTTTTCCTTCCTACCAACACCCATCCCTCTCCTCTCCCCTCCTGCCAACATCCCTCTCCTCTTGCCCCCTGCACCCGCCCCTCTCCTCTTCCCTCCTGCCAACATCCCTCTCCTCTCCCCTCATGCCTACATCCCTCTCCCCTTCCCTCCTTCCAACATCCCTCTCCCCTTCCCTCCTGCCAACATCCCTCTCCCCTTCCCTCCTGCCAACATCCCTCTCCCCTTCCCTCCTGCCAACATCCCTCGCCTCTCCCCTCCTGCCAACATATCCACCAGACACCACCGACAACATACTACATAGCTCAACCTGCCTCAATCCGGAACCTAAGCCGGGTTTAATTGCGTATGCTTCTGTTTTGATTTCCATATTAATTACGGGTGATATTAAAGTGCAGCTTGTTTCATCCGACGGCATTTTACGGTGATATTCGCTAATTGGCAATGATTTGAACGGCCTCTCTCTCTCTCTCTCTCGCTCTCTCTCTCTCTCTCTCTCTCTCTCTCTCTCTCTCTCTCTCTCTCTCTCTCTCTCTCTCTCTCTCTCTCTCTCTCTCTCTCTCTCTTTTTTTTTTTTTTTTTTTTTTTTTGGCGCGGACGAAATGCGGGGCCGGTCGGGCTGTGAAGGTTCGGGTCGCGTCGGTTCTTCTCGGCTTTTGCTTTGGTCGGGATTGGTGATTGAGGGAGCCGGGGGAGGGTGAGAGGGGGGGTTTGGGGGGGGAGTCAGGTGTGTCGGCGCTATGAGGTAGATCTGGTTTCTTGTCGTGTATGTATGCGTGTTTATAATCGTAAAAATACGCACACACACACGCATAAATACATTAACACTTAAACACACACACACATACCTATATATATTTATAGGCCTGTATTTAAGCATATACGAATGTAAGCACGTATATATATTTGTATGACTGTATATATTTGTACATATATATGCATATCTACGTGTGTGTATGTGTGTGTGTGTCTGTGTAATTAAAAGTGCGCACGTGTATACATATATATGTGGTGCTCCCTATATACTTAACAGCCAAAACATCTATACGGCAGAACTCGTATTCCCTATTCTTTAATAAACACTTACGTAATGAAAGATCACAATCAGAAGATGGACACAAGAAAAAGAGAAGGTGTCTATTCATGACGTCAACCTGGAAATGAAAATATTTGTACCTGTCTTCATTTCCCTTCGCGATGTGACGGAATGAAGTGAATGAAAAAGACGTGAAATATGTGATGAGATGAGGTGAGGCTTGTTGTTCTCACTCCTTTTGTTCTTTCTTTTTTCGTGTTTTCTTCGTTTTTTCGATCTGTCGATTTTGGGCGTGTTTGATGTTCTGTGTCTCTGGCTCTCTGTCTTTATATTTCTCTCTCGTTGTTTCTATAATCAGCTCTGCCTCTCTATTTCTTTCTCTCTCTCTCTCTCTCTCTCTCTCTCTCTCTCTCTCTCTCTCTCTCTCTCTCTCTCTCTCTCTCTCTCTCTCTCTCTCTCTCTCTCTCTCTCTCTCTCTCTCTTTCGGTCTGTTTGTATGCGCGTATATCTGCCTTTCTATCTCTCTCCCTCTTTATCTCTGTCTCTCTTGCTTCGTCTCTGTCTCCCTCTCTTTCATTCTGTCTTTTGCCCCAGCATTACATCTCACTCCTTAAACCAAGACATCAATCATCCTCTTTAATTCCCCTCTCTCCCTTTTCTTTAATTTAAGGTATTAAGTGCTTAAAAACTTTCTCTCCCATATGCTTGTTCGTCGGCTGATGTCTGTGTCTGTGCCTGTGTCTGCCCCTGTGCCTGTGTCTGCGTCTGCGTCTGTGTCTGTGCTTGTGTTCGGCTGTCTGTGTCTGTGTCTGTGCCTGTGTCTGTGTCTGTGCCTGTGTCTGTGCCTGTGTCTGTGTCTGTCTGCGTCTGTGCCTGTGTCTGTGTCTGTGCCTGTGTCTGCGTCTGTGCCTGTGTCTGTGTCTGCGTCTGTGCCTGTGTCTGTGTCTGTATATGTGTCTCTGTCTGTGTCTCTGTCTGTGCCTGTGTCTGTATCTGTGTCTGTGCCTGTGCCTGTGCCTGTGTCTGCGTCTGTGCCTGTGTCTGCGCCTGTGTCTGTGCCTGTTCCTGTGCCTGTGCCTGTGCCTGTGTCTGCGCCTGTGCCTGTGTCTGCGTCTGTGCCTGTGTCTGTGCCTGTGCCTGTGCCTGTGTCTGTGTCTGTGTCTGTGTCTGTCTGCGTCTGTGCCTGTGTCTGTTTCTGTGTCTGTGCCTGTGCCTGTGTCTGTGCCTGCGTCTGTGCCTGTGCCTGTGTCTGCGTCTGTGCCTGTGTCTGTGTCTGCGTCTGTGCCTGTGCCTGTGTCTGTGTCTGCGTCTGTGCCTGTGCCTGTGTCTGCGTCTGTGCCTGTGTCTGTGCCTGTGTCTGCGCCTGTGTCTGTGCCTGCGTCTGTGCCTGTGTCTGTGTCTGCGTCTGCGTCTGTGCCTGTGTCTGTGCCTGCGTCTGTGCCTGTGTCTGGGTCTGTGCCTGTGTCTGTGTCTGGGTCTGTGCCTGTGTCTGTGTCTGTGTATGTGTCTGCGTCTGTGCCTGCGTCTGTGTCTGTGCCTGTGTCTGTGCCTGTGTCTGTTTCTGTGTCTGTGTCTGCGTCTGTGTCTGTGCTTGTGTTTCTGTCTTTGTCTGTGTCTATGCCTGTGCCTGTGCCTATGTCTGTCCCTGTGCCTGTGTCTGTGCCTGTGTCTGTGTCTGTCCCTGTGTCTGCGTATGTGTCTGTGCTTGTGTTTCTGTCTTTGTATGTGTCTGTCTATGCCTGTGCCTGTGTCTGGGTCTGTGCCTGTGTCTGTGTCTGTGCTTGTGTCTGTGTATGTGTCTATGCTTGTGCCTGTGTCTGCGTCTGTGCCTGTGTCTGCGCCTGTGTCTGTGCCTGTTCCTGTGCCTGTGCCTGTGCCTGTGCCTGTGCCTGTGCCTGTGCCTGTGCCTGTGCCTGTGTATGTGCCTGTGTCTGTGTCTCTCTATCTCTAATTCTATCTCTGATTTTCTCTTTTTCCGCCTTCTCACCTTCCTTCCAAGAGAGAGTCAGGGAAGGAGAGAAAAATAAAGAAAGTGAAACGAAGGAAGGTAAGTGCCTGGGAAGGGAAGAGGAAAGAGAAAAAATGGAGGATAAAAAGGGAAAGAGGACGGATAGAGGAATGGAAGAGGGAGAGAGGAAACAGAGGGAAAATTCGAGGAATTGGTCGAGGAAGAACAAACGAAAATGGGAGTGGAGGCAAAGAGAACGAAACACTAAAAGAAGGAGATAAATGAGAATCGATTCAAGAATGGAAGGCAAGATTCAAGACGATTCCGAAGAAATGGTAAAGAAAATCGATAAAGTCATTCAGCAAAATAAATAAATAAATGAAATGATAATGATAAATAAAGAATAATAAATAATAAGCAACTAATCAATAATTGGTAAATCAGAAAAATCAAAGTAAGAAAAAGGAAAGAAAGAAAAAATAAACAAAATAAAGGGGAATTCCAGACAACTTCCAAGACACGAAAAAGGGGAGGGGAAGAGGGGAGAGGGGGGTGTAGAGGATAGAGGGGTGTATGGGGTGTGTGGCTAGGTTGAGGGGTTAGATATGGGGGGGAGGGGGACGTCAGAGGGGGGGGGGATAGATGAGGACGAGAATAGATGTCAATAGGGAGTGAGGAGATGAGAGAGATTGAGAATGAGTAACCTGTAGTGTTGGAGGGGTTAAGGGCTGGGGGGGGGGGTGGGGGTGGCGTGAAATATGAGGGATAGGGAAAGGGGGGGCAGGAAGGGAATGAGGGGAGACTGAGGGGGGGGGGGGGTGAAGGGTGACCCAGGGGGGAGGAATGAGGGGAGACTGAGGGGGTAGGAAATGAGGGAGACTGCGAGAGGGAGATGAGGGGAGACTGAGGGGAAGGGGATGAGAGGAGACTGAGGGGGAGGGGATGAAGGGACACTGAGGAGAAGGGACTAAGGGGAGAGCGAATATAGGGCGACTGAGGTGGGAGGGGAGGTCCGAGGGATTGAGTGGAAGACGAATAACTTTAAAAATCGTTTTTTTTTTTTTTTTTTATAAATAATACTACTAAAGCTTCAGAAATCCGATTTTCAAGTAACTCACAACCTAAGAAGGCCAATTATTAGTAACGATATGATGTTCCTTTTCTTATAATACGAAGAGATTTCCGTATTACTCAGGGTATTTGGGTGAGGGTAAGTGGGTGTAAGTATATTTAACGAAGAGGGAGGGAGCGAAGAAGGGGCTTCGGAGAAGAGGTTAGTATCGTTATATCTATTTCTAAGTCTGTGTATATATTTAGTTATGCGATCTATCTACCTGTCTATTTATCCATATTTATCTATCTAACTACTTTCCCTCTCTCTCTCTCTCTCACACACACACATACTCACACACACACGTACTCACACACACACACACACACACACACACAGAGTGATATATATATATATATATATATATATATATATATATATAAATATATATATATATATAGAGAGAGAGAGAGAGAGAGAGAGAGAGAGAGAGAGAGAGAGAGAGAGAGAGAGAGAGAGAGAGAGAGAGAGAGAGAGATTAGATAAAAGTCTTTTATATGAAGTTAACCAGTCCCAACAAGACCAAGAACAAAGAATTGCATAAAACTAAGAACATGGATGTAACGATTTGATGGTAACTATGATAAAATAATAACAACAAAAATAACAAGAGGAACAATAGCGATAATAGTTATTATCATTGAATTTATTATCATTATACTAATTGTTATTATCATCATCCTAATTGTTATGATCATTATCCTAATTGTTATTATCATTGTCCTAATTGTTATTATCATTATCATTGGCGAAAATAGGGTGGATGGGATGTCGACGTACACAATAATAATGAGTATAATGACTCATATCTACGTCGTGGATCCTTGTGAAGTAATGTGGTGACTTATACTTCCCTTGCGAAGTTCTTGTGAATCATTCTTAGTCACTCACATTTACGTTCTGAATTCGGGTGAAGAATTCGTGGTAGCTCAATACTTCCTCCATGGAACTTTCTAAAATGACCCTTATTTTCATGTTGACAAGTCTAGAAAAGGTATGGAAGGGGATGAATATCTTCACAATACTAGAGATAGTATTGTGAAGATATTCATTTTTATTTTCATTTTCTATATATGTTTATGGTGACTTGTGAAGTGTTCATGGTGCCTCATACTTCTGTCATGAATCCTTGGTTGTAGTACACATGAAAGCTCATACTCATGCCATGAAATTTTACACTTTCATGATAATACATCTTGTTTATATATTTCCTTTAGTCATATTTAAATGCACATTTGATTAAATGATATATAAGTTCTGTAAATCTGCAAATGTCTGGATTATGATTTAGTATTACATGGCAGACAAGGGATTGGACATCATATGTTGAACGAAATAATATATATATATATATATATATATATATATATATATATATATATATATATATATATATATATATATATATATATATGTATATATATATATATATATATATATATATACATATATATATATATATATATATATATATATATATATATATATATATATATATATATATATATATATATATATATATATATATATATATATATATATATATATATATATATATATATATATATATATATATATGTATATATATATATATATATATATATATATATATATATATATATATATATATATATATATATATATTTATTTATATATATAAATGTATGTATATCATATTGATGAAGTTAACGAAGATAACAATACTGAAGATAATAATGATGATAGTGAATAGAAAATTATATGTTCACAGCAACAATAACAGTGATAGTGACACTACTACATATGATTATGATACTACTACTACTACTATAATAATGATAAGGATAATGATGACAATAATATTGGTAACTATGATAGAATAATAACAATGGCGATAATAGGGCTTTTTATAATTATCATTGTTATTTTAATTCATAATAATACTATTATCATCATTATTGTTATTATCATCATTATTATCATTATTACCATCATTATCATTGTTATCATCATCAATATTATTATAATGATAATAATGATTACTATTTTTCATCATTAATATAACAACAATAATAATTGTTATTCTTATTACTATCATCCTTCTTACAATAACAATAATCATAATGATGATAATTGCGATGATTATTATTGTAATTGTTATTATTATGATAATTATCATTATCATCGTTATCCTTATTATTATCATCATTATCATCATTATCATTATTATCATTATCATTATCATTATCATTATTATCATTATCATCATTATTGTTATTTCATTTTTTTCTATTATTATTATTATTATTATCATTATTATTATTATTATTATTATTATTATTATTATTATTATTATTATTATCATCATTATCATTATTATGATCATCGTTATTACCATCATCATATGATCATAGTAATGATAATATTAATGATAACAACAGTAACAATAATAATGAATCCAATAACATTAATAATAATAATAGTAATAATAATAACAATAATAATAATAATAATAATAATAATAATAATAATAATAATAATAATAATAATAATAATAATGATAATAATAACAATAATAATAGCAATAATAATAACAATAATAATAACAACAACACCAAGAGTAATAATAATAATGACATTAAGAATGAAGATAATTATAATATTTGTGTTCATAACACAAGCACCAAGAACAACAACAATGAAAATAATAATGATAACAACAATAACAATAATGGAAATGATGATTATGATAATTAAAGTGTCAATTTGTTAATTTAACAGTGTAAATATATTACTTCTCGAATTCCTCTACACAAATCTTACACTTGTCAATCTTATCCTTACATTAAAAATAATCCTCTTGTGATGTTTTAAGCGTCTGCCTCAGCTTATGTACGTATGCTCCATGAAATACGTGTGTTTACATGCTAAATTCTTCTCTTATTTGTCGTGTGGTAAATAATTATAGTGTTTCATCCTTTTTTGTGAATGAAAGTAATGTTCTGTTTTTGGAATTTTACTTGTTTCATTGACCAATATACGATTGTGTTATTTCCTGACCTCGCAGTGTGATATTTGGTGTGCGTGTTCTTAATAATGAAATGTTTGAGATTGGCTTCGAGATATTTCTCTGTCTTTTTCATCTTTCTCTTTCACTTTCTCTGTCTCTGTCTCTGTCTCTGTCTCTGTCTCTGTCTCTGTCTCTGTCTCTGTCTCTGTCTCTGTCTCTGTCTCTGTCTCTCTCTCTCTCTCTGTTTCTATCTCTGCCTGCCTATTAGTCTCTATATAACTTTTTATTTAGCTTTCTTCTTATTTTCTCTCTTTCTATCTGCTTCTCTTTATATTCTCTTTTTCCTTCATCGCTGTCTCCCCCTGTACATTAACACCACCATCTTTATCCTAATCACTATCATCACCATTGTAGTCATTATCATTTTTCTTCTCTTCATCCTCCTCCATACCATCATCATCACCATCACCGTCGTCGTCGTCATCACCACCACCAAAATCATCATCATCCCCAACACCAAAATCATCACCACCACCACCCAAATCATCATCACCACCACCAAAATTATCATCCTCCTCATCACCACCACCAAAATCACCATCATCTCCAACACCAAAATCATCATCGTCACCATCATCATCACCACCACCAACACACCAAAATCACCACCACCACCATAATCATCACCACCAACACCACCATCAAAATCATAATCACCACCACCACCACCAAAATCATCATCATCCCCAACACCAAAATCATCACCACCACCACCACCAAAATCACCACCACCACCACCAAAATCACCACCACCACCACCACCGAGAATCTGCATTTTTGAAACCGTCTGTTCTTTAATGAAACAGAAATATCAAAACTACATCCGGTCTCTTCCCCACGAGCCAAAGCATCCTCCGGGAATGTAAATATGTATATATATTTTACAACATCCATTTGTTCTGCCTGTAAATAATGCACCTTTCAATAACATACTCAGAATATATTTAAATACTGCATAAAAAAAGAGGGCAAATTATTCAAAGGCTGTTATTACCACTTAATGAAATTCATATTTCATTTGTATTTAGAATGATAATGTTATAATATATATTTGTAGTGCATTCACATCCACTCTCGGTCGTGACAATGCTTTTGTAATGTCGACAAATTTGTCATATTTTTTTTTATGTTTTTTTCTTAAATTTAGGGACTAATTATATGTTTAATTCCATATATATTTAAGTTTGCTGTAAAGCGCGTATGCTTCATATTGTAACATAATAGATTATTGTTGCAGTAAGAATTATATTCATTTCCAAATACTTGTACATACAGAGTATGTGTATATATATATAGCATGTATATACATGTGTGTGTGTGTGTATAGATATGTGTGTGTGTGTGTGTGTGTGTGTGTGTGTTGCTTGTGGATTTATTGCAGCAACACACACACACACACACACACACACACACACACACACACACACACACACACACACACACACACACACACACACACACACACACACACACACACACACACACACACACACACACATACACACACACACACACACACACACACACGGACATACATGTGTGTATGTGTCTGTTTGTTCCTGTATATATATTATATATATATATGTGGATGGTGGTTGTGCACGGCAACAGACCGCTAAAAAAAGAAATTCAAATCAAGGGAAATGAAATAAAAACAGAAGTCGAGAGCAATATGATCTTGCGCAAAAATCCTTTTATTTTTATAGGACTTCCTCTCACTCATTTAATATACGATCCGGATGTCAAAGCGACATTACTTTATATCGGACGCGGGCAATACGCGCACCAAGTGACGGACTGTCAAAGAGGATGTCTTTGATGGTGTAAAAAAAGGAAATAAAAAATAATAGAGGAAGAATTTCGATCAAAAATGGATGTCTTTGATGGCGTAGAAAGAGAGAAGAGGGGAAAAAAAGAACCAAAAATTACGATTAGATTAAATTACGGGCTGTTGATTGTTCTCTGTCAATGCAAAAACAACAAAACAAAGGAGATAATAATAATCATAAACAAAAGCATAAACAAACACAATTGGTAATACCTAAA
>NW_027217459.1:10000-12635 GCF_042767895.1 Penaeus vannamei | reverse complement strand
GTCGCTATGAATACAGTTTATCCTCTACCATAACCTTAATACTAAGCAGGTCCTCCAAAGTCCTGACAAGACCTTAAAATAGCTAAACACAATGGTCCTTTCCAAACAAGATCACCTCTCTAATAAACAGAATGACCTTCCTGAAACGTGAATTCTTACGCATTTCAATTTCAACTTTGTGACACGCTGTAAGATATACAATATCCCTGTCCGTGGCAACTAGGAGATTCTGCAACTGGAAAAACTGAACATCTGGAACAAACTGGTTCTATCATTGTTATCTTGAGGGCTACAGACTGAAGCTGTAGAGGCCTCTCCAGCGTCGTCTCGATACCCTAAGGGCCTACGGCATAGAAAAGCACCTTGAAGCAGCATCTCGAACCGTCTCTGCGACCAACTCCCGTCAACGGCTCTCACGTCTCATGTTTCGGAAGCACGTAAAGGAAGTGTGGTTTGTTTTTCCCATTTACTCCTATTTCCTCGGTACTGTTAACAAATACAGAGGGGGAAGAAGTCACCCTGGACTTAATCTTTAGAGCTTTGAGTTTACCATTAATTACGTACCTCACTTTATATTTACTTCTCTCTATATTGAATATTTTAAATTCTTGAAGAAAAATTCCGGATTTGAGTGTATTCTATCTCTGTCCTACCATAGAGCAATATTCTCAATGCACACGAATTCATAAGGTTCTAATTTTCTTAATCGTGTTCACGTGTTTTTAATTTTAGCTGCACCCTAGCAGGGGAGGCAAACAGGGACTACCCTTTACCTAAGGGTGACCAGGAAGCTAGTGGACGGAAGGCAGATAGGTATCGAAGTAGGAGGAAAAGAACCCGCGGAATGACACAAGGGATCAGGGGGAATATGAGTAGTAATAAGGGCATAAAATTATCATTGGCTCATTGGAGTAAGTGGGTAAGAGAAATGATGGTTCACCTTTCAGGGTCCCCAGAAATGGCTAGGGCTATAAATGTGAGAATACAGTGCCTATGTCTCCTCAAAGCCGTTCAGGACGAACCCGTGCCAACTATTTATCCTTTCAACACAGCTCTCACATCTTAGGAAGTGGACAGAAGGGGATGAGCCAAGGCATAGGCCCATGGTAGGTGCGATCCCCAACAACGAGCCTCAGTTCCCGTCTCCTATGCTACTCTCACATACAACACCACCAACACTACGATTACAACGGGCATGGCATTAAGGGGGTCCACCTGTCGGAGCCAAAGTCCTTCGCAAAGAGCACTGTCTTAGTCCTTGCGAGGGATTTCGTGACGTAAAACCGGATCATTGTTATTTAATTATTTATATATGTATTTGTGCATTTATCATTCATTTGTCGATTATCATTCATCAATCTATAATTATTTATGTATGTATTTGTGCATTTATTCATTCATTTGTCGATTCTTATCATTTATCAATCTACTCTAATTATTTATGTATGTATCTGTGCATTTATTCATTCATTTGTCGATTCTTATCATTCATTAATCTACTCCAAGGTCATATTACTTTTAGAAACTGCCCCCAAACCGAATTCACTAGACCCTTGAGGGTAATCATCACACATTTTCAGAACCACTAATTAAACACAACATATTATGAGTGGCAGTCTATGGGATCTCTTTAAATAACCCTATTTACCTTTTACCAGGCCCAGAACCGTTAATGACCTCGGCCAGTATCCTCTTAAACTTCTTGGAAAAAATATATTGACAGTCTTGTAATGCCAGCTGTAGATGATTTATTGCAAGATATTATGACAAAAAAATGTGAAATTCTCAAATACGTATCTCAATTATATTAATGCCTTTGGGTTAAATAATAATTCATCTGATCATCTCTTTAACCGACTTCTTGAGTATTTTCTTTTCCGTTAGTGAAAAGAACGTGAATTCATAAGGGGATGCCAAAAGCATTTTTGTTTTGTTTCTTCAAGCCATGGAAGCAAAAAAAGTCTTATATATTACTTGATTTCTTGTTCTACCCCACCCACCCCTCTCTCTCTCTTTCTTCCTCTTTTTCTTGCTTTATTTATTTATTTATTTATTTATTTATTTTTCTATCTTTCTTTCTTTCTTTCTCTCTCTTTCTTTCTCTCTCTCTATCTATCTATCTTCCTCTTTTTTTTCAAATCGCTCATCCACGAAGTTTGATTAACTTTGAAAAAGTCTTAGACAATCTGGGCCACGTATGAATGCAAGCGAAGTTAATTGTAATTTTTGGTCCAAATAGTGGAAAAAAAAATTGTTTCTCGCCTATGTATTTCCTTTCGTGTTAATATAAAGTATCTAGATGTTTGTCAATGTACATTTGCAACTGGTACACCTCCATGGTGTGTGGACTGATTTTGTTTCTGGCAATACATGCGTGGTATCCAGTATTTTGTGAATGAAACACTCGTTTGTATGGAAGTTGTGATTGGTGCCTGGTATTTCGCAAATATATTCATTGGTAACTAATAGCAGCCATTAGAATTGCATTAAAAAGTTTGGAAGCATTGAAAAGTTTTGCCGAATACCAATATTATTGCTCGAAATATGTGGTTTTCCCTAAAAAAGAACAATTAGAAATGGTATAACTGGAACCTTTAGCAAAAACACAGTAGCCAAACATCGACAACATTTAATC
>NW_027217458.1:5000-7500 GCF_042767895.1 Penaeus vannamei | reverse complement strand
TGCTCCATGAGGATCAGTAGAAGCACCACAGTAGATTGCAAGTGGGAGGTACCATGAGGGGGGTGGAGAATTGTATCTATATATTTCAAGTAATGGCCTTTTAACTCTGTTATTGAAGTCATGGATTTTGGCCCTGTCAATTTATTAATATGTACGTTAACATGTGATCTATGCCATGGTAAAGTAAGCGTTGCTTCTGGGATGTTGATAAAATCATTGTTCCACACACTGAAGCTGAGAATAGTCTGAGCAGTCTTGGCCTTCCATTTCAAGTTAGACTTTATAAGATTGGAGTATCGAGGCCGTCGGGCATGCCTAACTCTACAATTAATCTCATTAGACAATGCAAGGGAAATTTGAGGTTTGCACTGAATCTGCAGAAGTCTGATACCGAGTATGGTGTTGACTTGGGTAATACGGCTGTGAACTGACGAGAGATCAAGCTCTTTCCTCATGACAAGAACTTTAGCAATTATTGGGCAACCCAAAATGACTCTCATGGCCTTGTTCTGTAAGATTTCAAGGGGTCTGAGAACATTTTGTGGCAATATACTAAGAACTGGGCTCGCATAGTCTATCATGGACCTCACAAGGGAAATGTACATCAATCTTAGGACTCTTAGGGAAGCACCAACGTATCTGTTACTTATGTATTGTAAAGGTCTTAAGCGCTCCAGGCAGCATTCCCTGATGTTTTGAACGATTTCCCGAGTGAAGCGGGACATGAGGTGGGGAGCAATCACCATAACACCTAGATACTTATAGGTGTCAGGTTTTACAATAACTTGCCCACCTAATCTTGGAATGTATGACAGTTCGTGTGATCTGGAAATATACTTAGTCTTGACAGGGTTGATTACAAGTCCAAGGGAAGTGCACTTTTTACTGAATCCCTGAAGAACATACTCCCCTCTATCAAATACCTGAATGAGAATGTCATCAGCATAGGATGTGATGCTGCATAGGTCTCCTAACCCTCTATTAAGCTTGCAAAGAGAGTGCATAAGGATGTTAAATAGTGAGTTCCTAACTCGAGTTCACCATAATTACTGTAGGTGCCTTGGTAACATACTCTTGCTCTTCTCAAAGACAGATAATCCTTTATCCGTAGCAGAAGCTAGCCCGTAACTCCTAGGAGAGTTACTTCATGGAGGAATACAGTAGGGGGAGCTCTGTCAAATGCACCCTTGAAATCTATGAAGTAAGAATACTGTGCATTACTTCCACTGAGGTACTGTGCCAAGCACATTTGTGTTCCTTTCCCCTTTTGGAAACCAAAGACTGATGGATGAATTTGATCTTTGATTTGGTGGAGCAGACGATTGAGGAGGATCCTTTCACAGGTTTAAGAGAGACAGGATGTCAGAGAAATCGGTCTAAATTCATCAGGACACCCTGGTTTTGGGATGGGAATAATGGTGGCTTGTTTCCAGGCAGTAGGCAAGATGCCTGTAGAATAGGTTAAGTTGAGGAGATCAAGAAGAGTATTTCTTCCCTGTTCCTGTGCCTTTGCAAGGAGTCGGATGATGTCGTAAGTGATTCCATCATCCCCAGGTGCAGTGGATTCGCTAATTTTAATGGCTGAAAGAAGTTCGTGTCTTGGAAATGGTGCATTAGCCTCATCTAAAAGTTGGCACTGATAGTTAATTTCATTTTTGTGTTTTGACTTAAGGGAGCATCTACGAATGGATAATGGAAGATTATCGAGAGAAGAGTTTTCGCAGCATTTACTGAGGATTGACAAAGCTACCCTTTCTGGATGAGGGTGGGAGTGACATTGTGTACATTGCCTTTAATCTTATTGATTTCCCTCCACACATTACTCATGGAGCTCGTGGAGTCAATCGATTCTGCCCAGGCATACAATCTCTCTTCCCGCTTTTGTGTCATTATCTCATTAAGTTTTTTTTACTAAAGAAAACAAGGTCCCTAGCTAAGTAGGGATTTTCCCCATTTTTTTTTTTTTTTTTTTTTTTTTTTTTTTTTTTTTTTTTTGCTGATTTAGTGTAGACCTTATTAACTTTCTAAGTAGCTTTATTTCCGGATCTTTGTTAAGGTGATATGCTCGTTTGCCTCTGGAGGATGAAGACCTATGTTTGACAGGGTTTCTGTGTTGGAATTGGGTAATGAGGTTACCAACTTGTTGACAGAGAGTTTCATTAAAGTAATCAAGGCTGGTAGAAGGATAGTGTTCATACCAGCAGCCAATCCTTTTAATAAACTCATCATGATGTTTAGTGGCAAGATGGTATCGAAGACGTGGCTGGGGCGGACTTCTTTTAGCGAATGGGAGGGTGATACTTAATGCCCAATGATCACTGACTAAGAAAGAGACAACTTCCGCAGTGCATGGGATTGGGTGCTGATTGTATAAGACTATATAATCTAATTTGCCACCTAGATAATGAGTCTTTTCAAAGGGGCACAATGGGTGTATGGGATCACTGGTGTTTTGAAGATAATCATAATATACCTTACCGTTTTTACCTATGGTGCTTCC
>NW_027217456.1:10000-12617 GCF_042767895.1 Penaeus vannamei | reverse complement strand
TTCCCCTCCCCTCCTCATCCCCCTTCCCCAGACCCCTCACCTCCACCTCCCAACCCCCTCATCCTCCCCCTCCCCACCTCACTCCCCTCTTCCCCTCCTCCCCCTACCGCCCCTCTTCCTCCTTCCCTCCCCCTCCCCCCTCTTCCTTCCTCCCCCTCCCCCCCCTCTTCCTACCCCCCTCTCTCCCTCCCCCTCCCCTTCTTCCTCTTTCCCCTCCCCCTCCTCCCCCATCCCCCATTCTCCTTAAACTTTGTTTCCCAAAAGACCATCATTTTGACCCGCAAATACCCGCAAATACCCGTTTTCGAGGGACCTTAGACCAAGAGGACTCACCGAGACCAAAAAGCCCACTAATCTGGTCTCTAATTCGGTCTCTCGCCAGATTTGTAGAAGAAATGAAAAAAATCTCTCTCTCTCTCTCCTTCTTTTTTCTCTCTCTCTCTCTCTCTCTCTCTTTCTTTCTTTCTCTCTCTCTTCTCTCTCTCTCTCTCTCCTCCTCCTTTTCTCTCTCTCTCTCTCTCTCTCTCTCTCTCTCTCTCTCTCTCTCTCTCCTCTCTCTCTCTTTCTTTCTCTCTCTCTCTCTCTCTCTCTCTCTCTCTCTCTCTCTCTCTCTCTCTCTCTCTCTCTCTCTCTCTCTCTCTCTCTCTCTTTTCTCTTGTTACCTGATATGGATTAGTTTAGAAACCCAAATAAATGTAATTTATCGGTCCGAGGCAGAGAGAGAGAGAGAGAGAAAGAAAAGGAGAGAGAAGAGAGAGAGAAGAAGAAGAGAAGAAAGAGAAGAAGAAGAGAAAGAGAGAGAGAGAGGAGATAGATAGGCAGATAGACAGCTAGATAGATAGACACAGAGAGAGGGAGAGGACGATGAACAGATAGATAGAGAGGATTGCATCTCAATCTGACCCTTATTTCAGATTCGGCATTTCCGAGCCCCTATCTGCAGGAGATGTTCGTGGGGCAAGTCGTCCTAATTACTAATATCAAAAGCAATGAATCAGTTATCTTGGTTTTATTTTATTTTTTATTTTTCTTGGTTTTATTTTATTTTTTATTTATTCTTTTATTTTATTTTATTTTTTTGCTATTGGCAAGTAACTTCTCTTCCTGATATTCATCTTCTTGCTTTTCTTTCATCTTCCTCGTCATATTCTTCTTCTTCTTCATCTTGTTCTCCTCCTCCTTCTAATCTTCCTCCTCCTTCTCCTCTTCCTCTCTCCTTCTCCTCCTTCCTTCTTCCTCCTCTCTCCTTCTCCTCCTCTTCCTCTTCCTCCTCCTCCTCTCCTTCTCCTCCTCCTCTTCCTCCTCCTCCTCCTTCCTCCCTCCTCCTCCTCCTCCTCTTCCTCCTCCTCCGCCTCCTCTTCCTCCTCTCTCTTCTCCTCCTTCCTTTTCTTCCTCCTCCTCTCCTCCCTCCTCTCCTCCTTCCTCCTCCTCTCCTCCTCTTTCTCTCCTCCTCCTTCTCCCCTCTTTCTTCCTCTTCTCCTCCTCCTCCTCCTCCTTCTCCTCCTCTACCTTCTTCCTCCCCTCCTCCTCCTCTTCCTCTTCCTCCTCCTCCTCCTTTTCTTCCTCTTCCTCCTCCTCCTCCCTCCTCCTTTCCTCCTTCTTCCTCCTCCTCCTCCTCCCTCCTCCTCCTCCTTCTCTCCTTTTCTTCCTCCTCCTCCTCCTCCTCCTCCTTCTCCTCCTTTTCTTCCTCCTCCTCCTCCTCCTCTTCCTCCACCTTACGCCCCCCCCCCTTTTCACAATAAGGAAAAATGATGAATGACAGTAATAGTAAGAATGAATATGATAATCATAATGATACTAGTAATAGTGATAATGATAATGATGATATCAATAATGGTAAAGATTATCATGATAATGGTAAAAATTATAATGATAATCGTAAAAATTATAATGATAATGATAAGTATAATAACAATAATGGTAATAGGAATGATAAGGAGGATAGTAATGATAATTATGATGGCAATAACGGTAATTATAATAATATTGATAATAGCATTAACGAAAAAGATATTAATAATAATGATAATGATATTGGTAGCAATGCTACTACTACTACTACTGTTAAAATAATGATAATAACAATGGTAATGATAAAGATAATAGCAATGATAATGATAATAACAATAATAATAATGAAAATAGTTATACCAATAATAACAACAACAACAACAACGAAATAACATCATCACCCAACCCAAACAAAACCAAAAAACAAAAAAAACTCCCCCCCTTCCCCCTTTATAGACCAACCCCTTCCTGTTACCCCCCCCCCACCCCCCCTCCCACCGACCCACCTCAAACATACTTAAACCACCCGATTCTCCTTTCCCCCCCCCTCCTCCCCTCGCCCCCTCACCCACCCCCCTACCCCCCCAATCCATAAGGACCTCAAATGATTGGTCATTCTGCAGCCGTGAGGATTTAGTGTCTTACCTGACATTTCCTGGGCCATAAGGGGTAGGGTGGGGGTTGGGGGTGGGGGGTAGGGGGTGGGGTGGGGGGGGTGTGATGTGTGGTCTTGATGTGGTCTTAAGGAGGAGACAGGAATGCCCTTGTAAGAGTGGAAGGGAGAGACTTAAAACCTGGATGTAATTGTTATTATCACTATCGTTGT